>NC_059271.1:4760000-4765000 GCF_017591435.1 Portunus trituberculatus | reverse complement strand
TTCAGAGATCCCAATGAAATTGTCACAACAGTCCCCATGCCCGGCTGTCTTTCGTTAAAAGACTCGAGGTGTTGCATTACCTGTTCTGTAACATTTACGGTCTTAGCGAGACGCGCACGGCTGGTTCATTAATATATTTGTCTTTATTCATATTTTGTGTTGGCGACTTTTGTGGCTACAACTGATTTAGAAATTAAACACGTTGCAGTGGAACATCACGCACGGGCGACTTTTGTGGCTGCGTCAACGAACAAAATCGCTGCGGACCCATTTTCCAAGCCACGCAACGCAACACGATTTTGGTGACTCACTGATCAAATCCATTGCTTTAAATGAGAGACTGCACGAAGCTGACTTTTGTATGTTAGCTGTTGCATGCCACCGGCTGGAAAAAACATAAAATAGATCGATTGCTTCTCATAGTGATTAGGATTTTTTTTCTTTGAAAAATGTTAACTTCTTTTCATCTCATATAGATTAAAATGAAAGAGATTGTAAATAATTTTTTTTTTCTGTTATGCTGATTCTAATAAAAGATTTTTTTGTTTAGAGAACACGGTTACATTTTTCCATACTGAATAAGATTAAATTAATCTTTGTCTGAACACCTGGATAAGAATTTATAATTATATGTTATTACCTCAGTGTAACTGCCAACCTTTTCTCAGCAGGAATTTAATTCATCATATTGGTGTTTTGATGTTCTGCTCCAGGTCTAATTATGTTCAAGAGTTTGTAAAGTGTCCATATTCATCCCATAATACGCAGTGTATATAGAACTTATCCCATAATAAACTTTAGCTCAAAACTGGATGCATTTAGTATTGTTCCTTCCGGATTTTGTTAAAGACGAAAGTACAGATTCTGTGGAGAAATTTGAACTTGGTAGGGTGACAGATACAGTGGCTGTGTTAAACCAAGGCTTGTCAGGTTAATATCAGGAGAAAGAGTGAGGAATGTAAGCCTCGTAATTCATGAACTGCATTTTTCTTGCCGTGTATGGTGAGTGTAAGGGAAGATGGGAAAGATTTTTTTTCTTTTTACTATACATATTCATAACGAAAGGCAAGAGATAAGAATTTACAACATGTTGTGTAGCCATAAATTTGAAACTGAATATTTTCCGAAAATCCTTTAAGTCCAGAAACCTCACATCTCTAATAACAAATCGCAGAAGATGCCACATCCCGCTCCCACCGGAAATTTGTCGCAGATTAGCTCCAAAAGTAGCACAGCTGTACCACAAAGTTGCGGCAACTCTGGCGGCAGAAGCCAGCAAGATTTCACACCAGTGACGATGAAACGGATACAGATTTCACTTTTTGAAATTCATGCATTGACTAATGTGCATATGCATGTAATAAAGATTTAGCCACAGAAAATTATATACTTATTATCCATTATAATCTAATTCATAATTTGTTTATTAAAGTATCCTTGGTGGGCCACCTCGGCGGTCGGTGCAGTGGTAGTGCTGAAGATTATCTAAGACCCGACGCTATACCATGACGATGTTGGTTTCACTTTGTAAAGAAGCTCAGGAACTTTGTCTTACAGTGCCACACTTGCGTGAAATCATAACACTTTAGCTTTGCTCATTCACTTAAAGCAAGGACCAGAATAGTCGGTCGACCTAAAGAATCTCATATACGTTATATAAAGTAAGTAGGAAAGGGGATGACGCTAGCTGGAAAATAGTGATGAGCGTAGTCACGACTTGCAACAAATACATGCCAGCTGAGGATACACAAGTGAATTGACCCTCGTGTGCCTTGTGCCAACGGATGAATATGTGGTTCACACTTGCCGCCGTGAATATGTGGTGTGTACCACCGTTGATTGGCTTGCCTGCTGGCCTTATTAATTAGCAAATAAAACAAATGGAATTTTCCCCTAGAGCTTTCCCCTCAGGCATCACAATATTAATTAGATTATGTGCTCTCATTTTATCTTAATCAATGCCGGTGCATAAGAATTGAGATTATGTACTGTATTTCAAGACACTTATGGGATAACATTTTATTTTATTAGATGTACATACGATAGGCTTGTCAGCTTTCCTGTGCGGCGATCTGTAAGCGATGGTGTTCGTACTCTCTGTTACAGTAATGGAGGAAGACTGATATGAAAGTATAAGTATAGGATCTACAAAATGTTAACCTTCTTTCGTGTGCAAGCGAAAGACACGACATTTATTAAAGGACACACACACACACACACACACACACACACACACACACACACACACACACACACACACACACACACACACACACACACACACACACACACACACACACACACACACACACACATTGCAATCATCTACATAGAAAGCTAATTCTTGTCGTTGCAGAAACTACTGAAACATTGATTATTAGACGAAAGACTTGTTCTCAATAGAAGATGTAAGAACATATTTTTTCCTTTTCTTTTCTTTCTCTGTTGAGCTGTTGAGCTGTCTTACGGGCACACTTCTGCCAACACAGCATGAGCAGTTGAGCACCACAGTGAACAGCACGCGTCATGAACCAGCACACAAGAAAAACGTGAAAATCGATAGATTCGTGAGGGCAATTCAATCTTATCTGATCAATGAAGGAAATATGTTCACATATTCAACAAACAGGAAACAAATGACAGCAACAAAAGAAAAGCTGACTGGGATGGACAAATAAGACAACTAATTAAGTCATGATGTGACTGGCACATTAATTATTTTTAGAAACGGCACCAATTTCTGTTTTGATTATCAACACTTGGTGTTTTAATAAGAATATGTTTCATTAGTCAAATTGATTACTGCTGGAAATACTCTTTATAGAACTTCACTTTTCCGCAGAGCACAAACTTCAAAGTGTTTTCATACACTATATGTTAACACTGTTACAAAAAGTAGCACCGATGACATTGGAAGAGAGCGATGGGTAGGGGGGAGGGATAAAGTTAAACTCGCATAAGAGGAAGCCAGAGTTACCAGACTGTGTGATACAAGCAGTCGATCGGCCTTTTGTAAACTTTGTTGTTGATGGAGCGATGCATTAATTCCATGTGAGCATCAAGCACTGCATGACAAATAAACCAGTGAAGCATTTAGTCATTACATATCCCTCATGAATGTTCTTGTGCGTCACTGTAATGCTGCTCACACCTTTCTTAATTATATACTCGCAACTCTCCCGTCCGTGCAGTCTTCCTAGAATTTGTTTCCAATTTTACGCCACTGTAAATACTGAACATTATTTACCGTGACGCACTTCATATGATTACAATTTAGCAGGCGGGAGCAGTTGCTCTATAGAAAGGAGACTTCCTGTATAGCCATTTTTTTCTATATACTATTGCTGCTAGAATATGTGTGTATCTCACGTATTTGTTGAGTCAGCTGGAGTTATAACATTTCCTCAGTGAAAACTTGCCTTAATAGTGTCACCCTTACAGTATGATTTATAATAGCCCATTTTTACCTCAGAGTTCACCATTATCAACATCCATCTTGTTTCATCTGTTTTAATCTTCTGTATTTCTCTTTTATAATCTTTCCATTAAGTGCAGTCTTGTGTTATCAAGGCTAATATCTCCACAACATTTCATTTTCCTTTTATTTCAAGTTTAATAAATCATTAACTCTCACATTTACACTGCATGTATCACTGTTTGGTCTTTATAGCCACCTATAAAATATAAGTCTAGATCATTGGTTTGATTGCGATACTGTACACTAGTTACCAATAACAAAGACATGACAACAAAGATAAAAGCTCCTTCTCTCTCTGATGCGTTGCAGAATGCCATATGAACCCCGACTGAATAATTGACGCCATAAAAAGGTCTTTACTATCAACATGTATTAATATTTAGAAGCGGGATTCCCAGAGCCAATCAAACTTTTGAAATGATAATATGCTTACATTGTCCCCTCGAGAAATGCTTCTATTTCTAGAGTTAAAGTGTGAGAAGGTGAGATCTTATCACTGAATATTTTCGTAATATTTTTCATGTCAATAGTATCAGATGAAAGGGTTTGATACTATTTGAAATAATACTTTAGTTTCACTTCCTGTAGTGTTTTTTTTTTTATTATTATTTTGTGAAACTCTCCACTGGTATAGTATGTCATAGCGGTGCAGTGCAGGACGTGAGGTGGGTGTTGTGCGAGCTAGAGCTTATTGTTGTCAGTTATGTTCATTCCCATTGTAAAGGGCTAAAAACTCTATATGCTTCCTGCTTTTCAGTATCTCGTGGTAGAGAGCTTTAAAGAAGTACTCGTATCTGATCCAGGGTGTAACATTAATGTATAGATGTGGCTTCTCTTTGTTATGTGACTTGTGTAACTTCACTATCATGAAAATCGCTCACAATTTCTAAGCTAATCCCCACTATATACTGGCCACTAAACATGCAAGACACAAAAACACCAGAAATCTTATTAATAAATGCATATGTAATTTTCGTCTATGCATGATTATGCACATTTGACCAGATGTTGATCGAGAAATTCTAGTAATGTGGAAATAATTAAACTTTTCACTTCTATTTTGACATCACAAGTCAAACACTCACTCTTGCCTTATCCTTTCGTCGGTCTATAATCACGTCTCAGCAACTCTCGAGAAGGGAAAGAAACTCCGACAATATTTATTCCATCACTCCCGAGGGGCCGTCCATTCTCCTCGGGAGCGAACGGGAGACGCTATGAGCTCTTCTTCTTCCCTTGACTGGAGGAAAGACCTGACAGACGTGTGTGCGAAGTTTTCTGACAATCAAATAAAACTCCGAGGAATAGCTTAGAGACAGACAGAGGCAGAAAGAAAGACGCTAACAGACTAACTGACTCACTCGGTGGCTGGATGGCTGACCGGCTGGTTGGCTGGCTGATTGACTTATTGGCTGAATGGCTAACGAAATGACTAAACGATTAAGTAATAGAATGACTGACTGATTGACTAACTTAACGATTTAATGATTAACTGACTGATTGATTGGCTAATTCATTGTTT
>NC_059271.1:4635000-4757500 GCF_017591435.1 Portunus trituberculatus | reverse complement strand
TGTTGTTGTTGTTGTTGTTGTTGTTGTATCATCGTCATAACCACCACGACCACCACCGCCACCATCACGACTAACAATAACAACAACAACAACAACAACAACAACAAGGTCTTCATTTTTTAAGATATTTCAATCCTTTCATTGCCGTGTGTTACATGCCGCACTTTAGTTCACACTACAAACAATATCAAGTCTAGCTTTTCTTCAAGCTTATCTCTTTTTTTCAGGCAAAGGAAAACTATTTAAAATACAAAACATAAAGTACTAAACTCAAATGTACAGGACTACTGTAGGAGGCAGAACAGAGACTGACCAAGGCGTGGAGATGATATGAGTAGTCAATGACATTATTGGGGTCACAGTAAACATATTATTTTGTCGAAACTTCGATAAGAAAGTTAGGTTGTGAGTTAGGTCGTGGTTTCCCATCGTCACCACGACAGCCATCCATGCGCTTCTTACACCATCGCCATCCCCTGCCCAACCACATCCCCAGCAGGCCTGCATTCCTGAACATAAACGAAAGAAAGGCACAGGGAACCGTATCGTTCTTACAGGGATAACAATAGAAGCAACTGAGATAAATTCTTAATGAGCTGTACATTGTAATACACCAGTACATTTGGAAGATGCAATTACGTAATTCAGGTTGGTGTTATCTGCAACAATAACCTGACAGTGCAACAGATGCACAAAACACTTTTGGAAGCTTTTTCATGTATGAAGGAAGCTTATCAAGGGGATAAAGGAAGCCTGCTACATTGCCATCCCCATCCCTCTTCACTTCAACCTCAACCGCACCAAAGAAAAAAAAATGGTGAACAACCTTTGCGAAGTCCCTACACTCCTCTCGTGAAGGTGTTCAAGTCATACGAAAGAAAACAAAAACAGGCAGGGTGTTTTAGAGTTTACCAGTGAGGGAGATGAAGTGAAAGGAGTGAAGACATGCTTAAGTTTACGTTAGTGAGACGAACTAAAGGACAAGAATATGTAAGTGAAAATTCTTGTGCAGCGAGGCCAAGGGAGAGCAGGAAGCATGTAGTTAATAAGCTCAGAGAAGTTTACAGTGTTTCATTATTAACCTACCGTTTTTCTTGATTATTCTCTCATCGTCCTCTTTTCATCAGTGATAGTCATAAAGGAATATTCTCCTGTTTTTTTTTTCCCGTCCACTGTAAGTTGTGTAGAGCCTGGCAATGTAAGATTTGATTATTGTCTTTACCCGTTCATTTATGTTTCAAATCAATAAGAAATATCATAGAAGTGTGTGTGGGACGTGTGGCATCAAAGGGGATTCTATACCATATCTTTCCTTTCATCTTAACGAAGCACTGTTTAATCATCCCTTTGTTCCTGTACTGAAAGATGTCGATATACAATGGCAGTGCGTCTTTTCCGGTAACAGTGCCAATCGCATGTGTCCAGCTTAATGTCAACTCTTTTGAACCTCCCCCGCACGTCTCGACAAAGACAACCCCGACCTGACCAGACAGATGCTGCAGACTTCTTGAGGTTGCCATGAAAGGGACGCCAAGTTTCTTAATTGAATAGTTAATGGCTTCGTTCACGGTGGAGTTTGAAGAACCCGGTGATTCATCTTGTTACCGGCGTCAGTGGAGGTGAAGGAAAGGGGAAATGGAGGAAAAGAATAAGATGAGAACGACGAGGTGAAAGTAACCTGCTGGGAAATTTAATGAGAGAGAGAGAATGTGTGTGTGTGTGTGTGTGTGTGTGTGTGTGTGTGTGTGTGTGTGTGTGTGTGTGTGTGTGTGTGTGTGTGTGTGTGTGTGTGTGTGTGTGTGTGTGTGTGTGTGTGTGTGTGTGTGTGTGTGTGTTAATACACACACACACTCACACACACACACACTCCTCCTCCTCCTCCTCCTCCTCCTCCTCCTCCTCCTCCTCCTCCTCCTCCTCCTCCTCCTCCTCCTCCTCTCTTGTACTATTCTACCTCTTTTCTGTACAACCCCTTCTTTGCCATTAATACCAAACTGCCTTGTTAGGAGATCGAAGTCTGTTGTTTGGATTTCCTTTGTATTCCTTCGCATTCTGTCCTTCTCCACTTTCCTATCTTTCTCCTCCTTCTTCTCCTTCTCCTCCTACTCTTCCTCCTCCTCCCCTCTTCTTCCTCCTCCTCCTCCTCCTCCTCCTCCTTCTCCTCCTTTCTATTTTTTTCTTCCCTTTCCTCCTCCCTTCCTCCTCTGAAATAGCTACCCTCAAGAAAATTATAGAATGGGTAACAGCCCATTAAAAGTGTGGATGCTGAAAAGGTTTAGAAGTCTTAGTGTCAACAGATCTAAAACCAAGCAAACACTGCACCGACGTCATTGAAATTTGCCAGTGAATCAACAGCCCACATGGGAAGATATTTTACTTTCAAATGTGAGAAAATAAACCTGACCTTGAGTAGCCTACTTTTACGTCCCCATCATGGAAATAATGTAATGTGCTTTGGTCAGCTTGTTACGAAATAGATAATAAGAATTTAGAAAAGTACAGTGTAGAGTAACAAAAAAATACCCAAAGATTGCGTAATAAACCTTAGGAAAAACGCTGTAACTCAGATACTGTCGATTCCTTTAAAAATCGGCCTGACAAGTATCAACAAACCAATCCCCAGTTGTCAGTGTTCATGAGTGAATAGCGAACACGTTACGTTCCCTTTATTTTATCTGATGGGGATGGGAGTGTATTTTCATTTAGAAAACTAAAACTACTTTACAGCAAATGAAATTAATAGAAATGAAGAAACCTTAGTGGCGATAAGGTTTCTCAGCGACTTACTACTGCTCTCGTCACAGTAAAGGTAAAAGGAATGGAGTCCTTGCAGAGGAGCTAGCACATCATTGTTGTCATGTGGTAAAAATCTCACTCAAATCTAAAGTAAAGGAAGCGCCTCATCAGATGTCACATATATTAGGATTGTATGTAGATTTTAATGGGGTAGAAGTGAAAATCATCTCTATTTTTCTTTCCTCTCAATTTCCACATTATTTTTTTTCTGTACAACATGGTACCAATTTCTGTTTTCGTCCATCTTTGCCTGGAAGGATGAAGGGGTGGGGTGGAGCCTTCTCCTGTGCTGTCCTGTTTCCCCCACTAATAGTTGAAGTAGAATAGTTACTCAAACAGCCTAGTGAGAACCTCAAGGACTGTTGCTGTTTGGACTTCCTTTGTATTCCTTTGTTTTCTCTTCCTTTTTTTTTTCTCTTCCTCCTCCTCCTTATCCTTCTCCTCCTCCTCCTCCTCCTCCTCCTCCTCCTCCTCCTCCTCCTCCTCCTCCTCCTCCTCCTCCTCCTCCTACTAGTTTTCCTCCTTCTCCTTCTCCTCCTCCTCCTCCTCCTCCTCCTCCTCCTCCTCCTCCTCCTCCTCCTCCTCCTCCTCCTCCTCCTCCTCCTCCTCCTCCTCTTTTCCTCCTGCTCTCCTTCTCTCCTCGTCCTTCGTCGTCGTCCTTAGCTCGACATCGCATGTCTTACATCTCGTAAATGAATTTAGTTCGTCCTGCCTCGTCCTTTTTTTTCCCTTCTCTTCTTTCTCCATGGTATAAATTACTCAGAGCTTCATCAGTAAACTCTCGCTATCTTAATTAGGCCTCCAGTGAGTGTCTTTCTCTTGGCATCTTGAAAGAAAACAGGACTTAATGTATTCACTGCATTTGCTGCTGCCATTGTGTTTCCTGTAATGAAGGCAAGTGCAGGAGGGATGCTAATCCAGGAAATAATAAAGACGTGTTCTGTAGCCTCCTCCGCCACCCAACGCCCGCCTCGCCGTTTCCTTCCCGTGAGCTGGGACGGAATTAAATGAGAAAGAAGAAAAATTATTCCTCCAGGTCTTCTCATTTTGCCGGTGGAGTGGCTCCGAGTAGGGAACGGAGAGAGGAAGGAGTGTTAGAAGAGCGGCAGGGAGTGTCGCTTTGCGGAGGAGCCAGAGGAAGAGATGGAGGAGGCGGCGGAAGAGGAGGGGAGCAAGGAATGTCGCTGTGGAAGGAAAAAGCGGTAAGAGTAGCGCTTCTGGGACTAGTAAATGGAAGGGAAGTGGCAGAGAGTGAATAGGGAATGAAAAGAGAGTGAAGTAACTGTAGCGGGTGTAGAGAGTGAGAAAAGGGTGGCAGTGGTGCTTTGGGGGAGCAAGAAACACAAGACTGAAAGTTACTGTTGTGGGAGTAAGGTGTGAAGGGCAGGGGGAGAGTAACTGCTGCGGGAAGACGGAGGAGAGGATGGGAGGAAAGTGAGGTGTGGGACGTTTTTTTTTTTTTTTTTTTTTTTTTTTTAAGTGCCGAGACTGTGAGAAAAGTGGAAAGAATTGATGTGTCAGTAGGTGGAGAAAAAATAATAGTGGTTGTGAGAGTGGTGATTATGACTGTGGTGATAATAATAATAATAATAATAATAATAATAATAATAATAATAATAATAATAATAATAACAATAATAAACGAATAGATAGATAAAATAAAAGAAGTAGAATTCGTTGGAGGAGAGATGTGTAACCTTTATACAAAAATACAGAGTGGGATGTGACCTTTGTTTGACCTATCACAAACTTTAATCAACCATTTCACTACGATAACACTGTGTAATATATAAGAAAGAGATCTCGGCCTGGCTACATGTTTCTTGTCTTTTCCATCATCACCGGTAGTGCCATCGATTCTTTCATTTACTAAAGTACTATCACATTCTCCCATCTGGATTTTAAACTTTTTTGACCTCTCCTATTCAAGCGTCTCTGAATTCATCTGCTCTACTTTTAACAGGATATAGAGCAGGGATTTTCAACCTGGGGAACGCGTATTTCCACAGGCACAGTAGAGGCATTTTGTGGATACGTGAGAGGTATGTTATAAACCTGGAGAGAGAGAGAGAGAGAGAGAGAGAGAGAGAGAGAGAGAGAGAGAGAGAGAGAGAGAGAGAGAGAGAGAGAGAGAGAGAGAGAGAGAGAGAGAGAGAGAGAGAGAGAGAGAGAGAGAGAGAGAGTGTGTGTGTGTGTGTGTGTGTGTGTGTGTGTGTGTGTGTGTGTGTGTGTGTGTGTGTGTGTGTGCAATTATCATTATTATTATTGCATATGATACTGATGAATTTATAGGCAGATTTGATGATAGATTTTATATACTGATAGATTAATGAGCATCACACACAGATAAATTCATGGATTCATTTGTTATGATTTACTGATGAACTCCTGGACGAACGTATGTTTAGACTGCATTCTTCTGCATTTTAGGTGTAAGGGGTAAGTGGCAAAGAGTGTCGGGCTTCAAGAGATTCATAGGATTAACAACGTTGAGAATCCCTGCCGGAGACGAAGGATATTTTCAAGTTTCTCGTGATTACATAAAAAAAAGATACGCCTTCATGAGTCTAGCCTCTAGTGATTGGATGAAAAAATAATTCACGCCGCAAATGAAAAAAGACACGCTAAGAATGCATTTACTCACCCCCGTGGCGTCGAAAAACAGTCCTAATGAGATCTGGGGTGTTTAGCAATACGAATCATTGTTCTCTCTCTCTCTCTCTCTCTCTCTCTCTCTCTCTCTCTCTCTCTCTCTCTCTCTCTCTGTGTGTGTGTGTGTGTGTGTGTGTGTGCAAGCCGCTGCCTCTCTTTTCCATTGTAATACGCTGCATTTGTTTTTCCTGTTTTTTTTTTTTTCTTTTCTTTTTCCTGAGCGTGAGTCTGGGTGGAAATATCCGTTCGTCTTCTTCAGGAATTCTCCGATTTTTCCTGACAGACCTTTCTTTTTTTTTTTTTTTTACGTTCGTGCTTGCATTAACATAATTCATGCATCTACTTACTAAAACATAATAGAGAGAGAGAGAGAGAGAGAGAGAGAGAGAGAGAGAGAGAGAGAGAGAGAAAAAGAAAATACTTACTCGGTTTTATACGCGTAATAATATAACAAGTTCATAAGTTAGTAAAATTTGCTTCCAACATATTTTGGTGCAGGCAGTGTGTGTGTGTGTGTGTGTGTGTGTGTGTGTGTGTGTGTGTGTGTGTGTGTGTGTGTGTGTGTGTGTGTGCTTCACAAAGACCACCCAAGTAATAAGTTGATCCAAAGCTTAAAAGATCGTACTGCTTTTCTTTTACTCAGCGCGATTTTTATACTGCGTTCCTGGGATGCGTAATTAATTTTAAGGTAACCGTAAACACACACACACACACACACACAGAGAGAGAGAGAGAGAGAGAGAGACAGACAGACAGACAGAGAGAGACAGAGAGAGAGACAGACAGACAGACAGACAGACAGACAGACAGACAGACAGACAGACAGACAGACAGACAGACAGACAGACAGACAGACAGACAGACAGACAGACAGACAGACAGACAGACAGACAGACAGACAGACAGACAGACAGACAGACAGACAGACAGACAGACAGACAGACAGACAGACAGACAGACAGACAGACAGACAGACAGACAGACAGACAGAGATTAATGAAGGCCACATTCACGTAAGACTGATTAGCTCATGAGGACATATTTATTGCTCCTTTTCATGTACTTTGCTTTCCTTGTATTGTATATTTAATTTTACTTTTCTACAGATTTCAGTCAATGGTATATTTAGGACGAGAGCAAAAGTTATTTATTCCTAGTACTAATCAGCTCTAGATCATTTATGTGAATCTAAATCTTATTTAGATTCGCTTACGGCAAAAAAAAAAAAAGATAGACCCATTAATGATCAAAACAACAATACAGGCTAATCGCTGTCTAGCTGCCCCAAGCGGTAGACTGTTCATCCTCGCCACTGTGTTCTGAGATCACCGAGGACTAGAGCCATTCCCTGAAGTAGCTCGAGACCATCCCTGAGTCTTGGCCACTATTTACCCACGAGACTGGGTTTCACGTTTGGCTTGCTGACCATGAGCGTTGTATAAGTTTCGCACAAAGCTCTCTTCACATTTAGCATGCTGAAAGCACCCACTTTGGTGAAGTACAGAATGATAAAATGGGGAAAATGATCAGGCGTAAGGTAAGGTTATCCCGCGTGCTGACACTACTAACACTAATCACTTGTACAAGTGATACCTTCCTTTGTTTCATCGTATATATAGTCGTTGGTATAGAGGTGACGATGGCCACGTAATTCTGATCAGAGACGATTAGACAAAGTTTGAAGTGACTTATTCTGTTGCTTTTATTTCTAGTATCTTGTATCATCACTATACACATTATGTACTTGCAGCCACACTCTGCAATGATTCATTAACATTCACTTTGCTCCTCAGACCTATCAACCGTTTTGCTGTCCGTTTCCTGTTCAGCCTCTAGTAGGGCCGCCGGGCCCGCCAGCAACTGACATGTAATGTCGGCTATAACCCAGATCGGAACCCTGGTCATAATCTAGATCACTCAGAGCACGGCAAATCATAATCAAGATGTAAGTAGAACGCGGGCTGCGCTACCAGATCAGTGATCTGAAACGAATCATGGTAAACAGAAGGCATTTATGTGTCTCTCATTGATGATTAATACGTAGCTTGTCAATGACAGCGGAATTACTGAAGCTACAAATAATGAGCATCAGGAATCAATTTCCTGTAATTTTCCTTGTGTCTCAGATGTCGCCAGACGGAACAGACGTTGTATTCATGTCACTGCTTGCTTCTCATTAGTTTAAGTAAAAGCATGGCTGAGATATGCAATAGCTGCGAGCGGCCTTGATGCCTTTGAGTCTGTGGAAGATCACTAGTGCCACCGCGACATTACCTAGGGACTCGGGCCATTGCCACATGCGGGTTTCCTCAATTTATTTTGTGCACACACATGATGATCTATCAAAGTTAAAGTTTTATCAAAAAGCTCTTCCATTTTTCTGATATTATATTGGGCTCTCAAAGCTGTTGTTAAAGGACACGCCTCTTTCAGTCTGTACAAGACCGCACACACATAGACGTTCCTCGATGGGAAGCCGACCACGCCCTCTCCTGTTCCATCTACCGGTCTCTATAGCTAGACTATGACCACACACACGGAACCTCGTGAACGATATTCGTTGAGACTCTTTAACCAACTGTCGTGTTCTGTATAACTCGTGTACTTGATAGTTAGGATTTATTTCTTTACAAATACAACACCTTGATGCAACTGAGTCCATTATCATAGTGTGCACGTTATTTATTAGAGTATGTTTACTAGGAACTCTGTTGTGTATGAACTCGTTCACAATTTTCCCAGTATGTGTCTTTGCATTGATGGTAACTTTAATGGCAACACACACACACACACACACACACACACACACACGCGCGCGCGCGCACGCACGCACGCACGCACGCACGCACACGCACACGCACACACACACACACACACACACACACACACACACACACACACACACACACACACACACACACACACACACACACACTTCGCATGTTTGGGGGGTGTTCCAGTCACACAGCTTTGCTTGATAGGGTGGAATCGAAAGCCCTTCGTCTCATCAACTCCCCTCCTCTGACTAACTGTCTTCAGTCTCTTTCTCACCGCCGAAATTTCTATATTTTATCGCTATTTTCATGGTAACTGTTCTACTAATCTTGCTAACTGCATGCCTCCCCTCCTCCTGCGGCCACGCTGCACAAGGCTTTCTTCTTCCTCTCATCCCTATTCTGTCCAACTCCCTAATGCAAGAGTTAACCAGTACGCTCAGTCATTCATCCCTTTCACTGGTAAACTCTGGAACTCCCTCCTTGCATCTGTATTTCCAAATTCCTACAACTTGTCTTCTTTTAAGAAGGAGGTACCGAGGCATTTGCTCCCCTAATTCTGGCTAACGGTTTTGGCACTTTTTGTACGTAAAAAAAAAAAAAACCCGGTAGCTCAGTGGTTAGAGCGCTGGCTTCACAAGCCAGAGGACCGGGATTCGATTCCCCGGCCGGGTGGAGATATTTGGGTGTGTCTCCTTTCACGTGTAGCCCCTGTTCACCTAGCAGTGAGTAGGTACGAGATGTAAATCGAGGAGTTGTGACCTTGTTATCCCGGTGTGTGGTGTGTGCCTGGTCTCAGGCCTATCCGAAGATCGGAAATAATGAGCTCTGAGCTCGTTCCGTAGGGTAACGTCTGGCTGTCTCGTCAGAGACAGCAGCAGATCAAACAGTGAAACAATGAAACACACACACACACACACACACACACACACACACACACACACACACACACACACACACACACACACCTGTGAATCTTGTGAAAGGGTTGGAAGCAGTCAGCGCTGTGAAATGCGATGCTCTGCTTCAGGGTCGCGACGGGTCGCCTCCCAAGGATAAGTGAAGTCTGCCAACCAGTCTGGCATCGAGTTGGTTGGGGCAGTGGAGAAGTAATGCGGGAAGTGCGGCTCGTCCGGTATATCTTGTAAGAATTGGTCAAGTTTTGCTTTGAATGGGTCTGGGCCCATTATTAAATTGATTAGATTTATTTGGTCATATTGCTTACATAAATATATTGAGCATGTCTTGAGGTAAGGTCCAATAAGCCGGAGCTTCAATAGGACCTGTAAACTAGTACGGTGGCAAAGATAATAAGGGACGCATTTCGGTCACTCACAAATCTCTGGCAAAGTGGAACTGATGATTACATTAAACAATAAATTAGTAAATAAAGAATGTGATGTCTAACATAATGGTACATATTCACATTTACTATGAAAATGATAATAATAATAATAATAATAATAATGATAATAATAATGATAATAATAATAATAATAATAATAATAATAATAATAATAATAATAATAATAAACTAACATTAACAAAATCAGGTACAAAAGTACACCAAAAAATAATTATTAATATTTATTTACATTTATGAAAAAGAATAGGAGCAAAAGCAATTAACATCAACAAACCAAGGCCAATGCAAGGGGAGTTTTCTCGTGTGGGAATGGAACGTAACTTGATTAATTAAATGTTTTCTTCTGGTTCATCGCTGTACTTAGACAATATGGTTCTTGGAATTGTATGTTTAGACAAATTAAGGTTGGTTGTGATAAGTTCATGTAGCAAGTTGTTCCAGCTTCTACGAGTATAGTATCCCTTGACAGGATGCTCTGTTGGACCCGTGATGTTCGGCACAGTGTTATGCGCAGTGCCTGGTGTCTTGGGGCATTAAAAGTTTGTGAAGCCTGTATCCATTGCAAATAGATTTAAAAATCTATACAGAAATAAGTTGATTTGAAGGTGAATAATATCGTGAAGTTTTAAGTCTGGAGTCTCTGAATAAAGTATTAGTGTGATCATAATAATTTATGTAGCATAATGACTGGGAATTTCTTTTGCATTACCAACAAGTTTCCAATATATGTTTTAATATGTTTTACAGACGCCTCCCCATATAGCTGAATAATAAAGATGTTGATATACTGAAGTGAAATGAATCTGTCTTAAGTAGCTTGCATTCAAGTATTGTCTTAGTTTATATATCACCCCTGTAAATAAGAATACTCTGAATTTTACAGTTTATATTCTTTTTCCATTTCAATTTGCCATCAATACAAACCCCTAAAGAATATAAATATTAAGGTTCCATTTAAAGTAATATAATTTATTTTAACTGACACATGTGATGGGTGCACGGCTCAGTAGGGGGCTGGAGACCATAAAGTGGGTTTATATAAAGTTAGTATATTACTAGTAATGCAATTGAACACGTTAATTGATTTTGTATTTACTTTGAGCATGATGTTGTTGAGCTCGTGACCTTAAATGAAGTTAGTAGTGTCATCAACAAATAGTAAAAATTTAAGATTATTGCTATTATTGACAATATCATTAATATAAATCAGGAAGAGCATAAGGCCAAGCATTGATCCTTGAGGGACACCACAACTGATAACTCTAAAGGGAGATTGAGCATAATCATATTATGTATATTGTTTCCTATTATCTAAATAATTTTCAACCCAATTCAGGGTGGCTCCCCATGTTCCATAGACTGTAAGTTTCTGTAGTATGTAATATGCTGTGGGGTAGTGTGTCGAACGCTTTGGTGAGGTCATAAAAAACAGTCAAATGAAACTTCTTAGTGTCAAATGCATTATGGATATTCTGACAAAGATGGTGAACTGCGAGAGAGAGAGAGAGAGAGAGAGAGAGAGAGAGAGAGAGAGAGAGAGAGAGAGAGAGAGAGAGAGAGAGAGAGAGAGAGAGAGAGAGAGAGAGAGAGAGAGAGAGAGAGAGAGAGAGAGAGAGAGAGAGAGAGAGAGAGAGAGAGAGAGAGAGAGAGAGAGAGAGAGAGAGAGAGAGAGAGAGAGAGAGAGAGAGAGAGAGAGAGAGAGAGAGAGAGAGAGAGAGAGAGAGAGAGAGAGAGAGACACGCGTGGTTGCTGAAGTGTCGGCTGGCGGTGCTAGACTACTGAAGCTGCGGCGCCTCAGCCTTGAGTCATTGTGATCCATAAAAAACATTGTCAGAACATCCTTCCTCGCAATGCAGATGTTTCTTGAGCTCGATATTCATAGAGAATACTTTACTTACGGAGAATAGAAAGAAATTCCCGCATACATCAGCACTATTTCCCATTTACATGTGACACGGAGTTGTTATAAACTTATAAAGGATAACCCGATTCTTTATCACTGCTTCATCCGCCGCCACTCGATCTTTCCTCCATGCTACTGACAGACTCAACACAGACAGACTCATCTGTAAAGAAGGGAAAGTTGGAATTATTGTTATAACATCAAGAAAATAAAATAAAAGCATATATGAAGCTTTCATACCTTTTATTCCGTAGTTCTGTCATTTGCAGCGGCTTCGTGATCATCATCGTGAAATGTCTCCGTCACTCGATGTCTCTGTTTTCTTCCATTTTCCGATCGAATTCTTTTTAATCTCAAAAACAATTATGAAGGCTTGTCTTGAAATTCTCCGTGTGGCTGTCCTGAACAAGGAGGACGCCCGCACCCCCACCAAGCTGACGGTGTCCTACAAGGGCTGGTGGCACACGCCTCTGCTGCATGTGCCCCTGGCCATGGAGCCGTTGCGTGACGGCGTGTACGCCACTCGCAAGTGTGGCAAGATCACGCTCGTCCAGAGGTTTGCAAGTGGAAAGGCGCCCACGTTCAGTGTAAAAGGCCGCAGCAGCAAGCTGGTGATCCGGCTGTACGCGAAGCGCACTCTCAGGACGCGGGCCCAGGTGGAGGTGGGCCAACTGGTGTGCGGTACTGCCGAGAGGCTGCTCAAAGTACCCTTCGAGGTGAAGGTTGGCGGGAAGGTGGAGAAAGCCTTCCTGGTGGTGGCACAGACTTCGCCAGTGGCCACCCCTCCACCCCCACCTATCTACCCAGTGGGACACAAGCGGCTATCGAGCCCACCAGTCCCGAGGTGCACCTTCCCCCTGGGAGAGTACGAGCCCTCCCAGGCCAGGCTGAAGCTCCTGGTGGAGGAAATGAGTGGCCCGATGCCAGACCCCAGGGAGTGGCTGGTGCCCGCCAGCCCACCCGGGGCCCTGTACTCGGCTCCAGAGGCCACGCCTCTGCCCCTGCCAGACCCCGGGGAGTGGCTGGTGTCCGCCAGCCCACCCGGGGCCCGGTGCACGGAGGCAGAGACCACGCCTCTGCTGAGCGAGACAGACGGCAAGGCTGACGATGTCTCGCATAAATGCGAAGCAAACGGCGTGGAAATGTTGAATGACCGAGTCGTACAGGAAAGCGAGGCCGCTGAGATGAGCCCACAGACCAGTCCACGGGCAGCAGGAGACCGCTACGTGCGACTGTGGAATACTGTATTTGGGGAGCGTGCAGAGTGTGGATCGCGAGAAGAGCTGGGAAAGGAACTTCGCCGGTCGAACCCAAGAAGAGTAAGTAGTTTCGAGCGGCTGTGTACTGCCGTGTTCGGGGAGGCGACGGACTGTGAGGAGGAGGACCAGATCAGTCCAGCACAGGCTGGCGCACGCTAAGTGGGACCACAGATCCGTGTGTTTGGAGAGAGGCATAAACGCCAGCAGCATGAGGCAAGCAAAGACCGCTCAGTATGCTCTGCAGAGCAGCTTGTAAAGTGAGTGCCCGCTGTGTGCGGCTGTGAAGTGAAGTGTTTGGTGGAGTGCAGAACGTTAGCGGGGTGTTACTGTCACACAGTCTCGAAGGAATACAAGTCTGACACCACCACGCGGAGCCGCGAAGCGAACACCGCCATGAGTCGCCTCACTAATGACCACAGACCAGCCAGCTCAAGTCAGTGCCTGCTGTGTGTGGCTGTGGAATGAAGTGCCTGGTGAATAGCAATGACTCAATGTTAGTGACATGCAGAGTGATTTCTCTAAGGGTGTGTGCGCCGACCCGTACCATAAGAAATGTCACTCTTACATCCTCTCTTCTGTTGCTCTGCTGTACTTCGTGCCGAATTTTATCCATCATCTAATTACAGCAAAAAATCTTTTCAATGCATACCATGGTTTTAATAACGATTAGATAACTGCTGCATATAAAGATATTTAATGTGGCATAAACATTTCAAAAGGGTTCTTTCGTCTTCACTCTACATGGTGTCCTTATTATTTATTTCATAGAAGTCTAACAAACGTACGAGTTTTACAATCACGATGTTCTGAAGGCGTCAAGCAAGAATGGAATGCCTTGTGTGAGAGTTGAGCTAATGTAAATGATATATAAACATTATCATCAGCTCTTATGTGAGACAGTCTAGGCCCCTAGGGTGACGATGGTGAGAGTCGCAATTATTGTGGTAGTGAGCTAAAGAGCATTGGACACATGGAAAATTAATTGCTCGGCAGCGTTTGCACTCTGGTAAGGACCCGAGGGTGAACTCTACTTCTGTTACAGAGTCGGCCTATAGTCGTTGGTGCTCGTGGAAGCGTAGGTCTCTGTCACTGGAACACGAGCCCTGCATTATCTTCCAGACGTAAAGAATCAGGTATCGCTCTCTACGGCGCTCTAGAGAGTAGAGTTTGAGGGTATTGATTCGCTCCAAATAGTTTAGATGTCTTACAGTTAATATACGGTAAGTAAATGACCATTGTACCGATTCAAGTGTTTGATATCCCCCAGGTCTCCAAGGTTACCATAGATGGCAGCAATATTCCAACAAGGGCACAACCATGAAACGATTTGTAATTACAAGGTCAACATCGCAAAGGGGTCTTTCGTTTTAATGGTGCAGAGTTTCCAACCCAATTAAGTGAATTGACCATGCGCTTTTTAACTGTAATAATGTGAAACGAAAATGTGGCGTCGTTTGAGAGGCAGAAAAGAAAAACCTCTGACGTGAGACTGGGTAGTGATGATATCATATCATGTACCATGTGGGCTTTTCACGGGAATTTATGGGGTAAAGGGAGATACTTTTTGAGGTACCTCCTATCTCAAAGCCCACCCGCTAGGAAACCATTGCCCCGAGTGAGGAAGCCCAACCTACACTCGGACCGTGGCGGCCATCGGTGCCACATAGGATGCATTTGTTAATTGAGTTGGAGTTGTTGAATATCAAAGATGGTAGAATTTGTTGTTATCAACTTTCATATTATCGGTGTCTGCCACTTCATATATTTTTCAGATAATTTTGTAGGAGTGCAGCATCATCATTAATATTGATAATTGTAGTAATTCACGTGTCGTCAGCGAAAGAAGTGACAGTGGAGTTGGTGATGCCTGAGTCTATCATGGATGTGGACAAGAAACAGTAGTGGTCCCAGAACAGAGCCTTGAGGAACACAACTCACGACAGACGACACTGACGACAAGGCTCCACTGACAGCAACAAATTGGGTCTCGTTAGTTAAAAATGCATAGACCCAAAGACCAAGGTGACCCGAGATTCCCAAGCTATTCAACGTATGGAGCAGAACCCCTTGGTCAACCTTGCCAAAAGCCTTTGAAATATCAAGGTACACTACATCAGTCATAGTATTGGAATCTAGAAAGATGAGGAGCCGATCGGAATGTGCAAGAAGTTGAGATAGACACAATTAACCTTTTCTGAAACAACATCGTCCGTCATTCATTTTGTTTAAGTCTTCAAGATATGTACTGATTTTCTTGGTAATTATTTTTTCGAGTATTTTGATGATGTGCGAGTTGAGAGCTAAGGGTCTACACACACACACACACACACACACACACACACACACACACACACACACACACACACACACACACACACACACACACACACACACACACACACAGCGTAATGTAGTGGTTAGCACACTCGGCTCACAACCGAGTATGCCCGGGTTCGAGTCCCGGGTGCGGCGAGGCAAATGGGCAAGCCTCTTAAAGTGTAGCCCCTGTTCACCTAGCAACAACTAGGTGCAGAATGTAACTTGGGGGATTGTGGTCTCGCTTTTCCTGTGTGTGGAGTTTAGTGTGGTCTCAGACATGCGCAAGATCGGTCTATGAGCTCTGAGCTCCCTCCGTAATGGGAAAGGCTGGCTGGGTGACCAGGAGGCGACCATGGTAAATTACACACACACACACACACACACACACACACACACACACACACACACACACACACACACACACACACACACGTCTAGAGTCCTTGCTCAAGAGAACGACGAGTGATGGGTTTTCACCTTAACTATCTAGTTTTCCATTCTTCACAGTATTATCAATTAACTTGCTTTCCAACGTAAATAGCCTCGTGAGGGTCAAGAGGTCTGCCACTGTTTGTTCTTCTTTTCTTTTCTTTTGTTACCTGAAATGAACATCGTAACCCGATTAAGTCTTCGCCGCCAAGAAGGATGTGGATGTGACTTTACTGTACACTCGCCCAAAAGCATCCACTTATGGTCTGCCTCGCCGCAGGTCTGGGGAATGATGGAGTGTCGAAATAGTTAAATATATACACCGCTATTAACGTACCAGCACTGCTTCTTTATTGCTAATTGAAAGCATGACAAATATTTGCATGTTAAATAATTCATTGAATATGCACAGGAACGGCATCGTATTTTGGTGGTGGCGGTGATGGTGATGATGGTGGTGGTGGTGGTGGTGCCGGTGGTGGTACTAGTGATGCGGCGTTAGAAATATTGTTGTTGTTGTTGTTGTGATTGTTGTTGTTGGTGGTAGTGGTGTTGTTGTTGTTGTTGTTGTTGTTAGTTTTGGTGGTGTTGGTGGTGGTTGAGGTAGTGGTAGTGGTGTGGGAATACAAATGTTGTTATTGTTGTTGTTGTTGTTGACGGTGATGGTCGTGGGAGCAGGGGCAGTGTTGTTGGTTGTTATGGTAATGTTAATCGTGGTGGTGGCGGCGATGCGACGATGAGAGTTGTTATTGTTGTTGGTGGTGTTTGTGGTGTTGGTGTGACAGCAGTGTTGTTGCTTGTGGAGTTACTTTTAGTGGTGATCGTTGCGAAGATGTGGCGATAGCAACGTTTCAGCTGGTGGTGAAGGTGATGGTGATGACGGTGATGGTGTTGGTGGTAGCAGTGCAATTGATAATATATTAGTGATGATGATGATACAGCGAACGGCAATGTTGATGATGATGGGTAGTTGCTGCGAATGAGAAGATGATGTTGATGATGACAGCGATGGACAGAGCTGCCTCCTACAGATTTGTGGTGTTTGATGTTTGCAGCACACACATAGCTCTAAGGCGTCTCGTGAAAGTGGTGCCGCGATCGCTGTATGCAATTAATCCGTGAGAAATTTCCGCTGATCTTTCATTTTTCCTTTTCCTTTTCTTTTCGTTGCCTTCTTTTTTTTTCATTATTTATTTTTCCTACCTAGTATTTATTTATTTTGTTCTAAGGCTAATGAGAAGGATGAGAGGCGTGTTAGCCCTAGCTGGAAGTCCGCGGCGGCACTGACTTGTTACTAATGCTAATTCGTGAAAAGGATGAAAATTGCCCCACCGAAACGTTACATAGACGCGAAATATATTATGTTAAAGTTTAAAGGGTAGGTAACTTTATCATAAGTGTTCTTAGAAGTAGAGCGTGGTTGGTGGTAGTAGTAGTAGTAGTAGTAGTAGTAGTAGTAGTAATCTGTCTACTCCCTGGGATACCATTCAGACCCAGACCCAGGAGCCATTTTAGAGTAGGCAGACTATAGTAGTAGTAGTAGTAGTAGTAGTAGTAGTGATGATGGTGGTGGTGGTGGTGGTGGTGGTGAAGGTAGTAATAATAAATGTGGTGGTAGTTTAATGGTGAGATGTTGGTAGTAATTGTTATGGTAGCTATGGTAGTAGTTGTTGTTGTTGTAGTAGTAGTAGTAGTAGTAGTAGTAGTTACTGTTGTTGTAGTGGTAGCTTTGGTGATGATGGTGGTGGTGGCAGGAGTAATTATAGTTCTGTTATAATTATGGTTATGGTGGTGATATTTAGTAGGGGTAGTGGTGGTAGTAATGGTGGAGGTGGTAGTGGTGGCGGTGGTGGTGGTGGTGATCAGTGTTAGAACAATGTGGGTATAGTAGTGGTGGTGGTTTTGATGGTAGTAGTGGTGATAGCTGTAATAGTTGTAGTGCCAGTGGTGATGATGGTGGCAGTGGTGATTATGGTAACAGTGGTGATGGTGGTAGTTTTAGAAGTGGTGGTGGTGATCATAAAACCATTGATAAGGCTGGTTGTAAGTGTTATAGCAGTGGCGGTAGTAATGGAGGTGACAGTGGTGGTAGTGATGATGATAGTGGTAGTGGAAATGGTGGTAGTGGTAGTGGTGGTGGTGGTGGTGGTGGTGGTGGTGGCAGTGGTGGTGGTGGTGATAGCAGCAATGGGTGGGTTTGGCGGCAGTGGTGGTAGCTGTGTTGGTGGTAGTGGTGATGATAGTGGTAATGACAGTGGTGGTGGTGATGGTTGTGATAGTGGTAGTGGTGGTGATGATGGTAGTGGTAGTGGTAGTGGTAGTGGTGGTGATGGTGGTGGTAGCAGTAATGAGTGGGGTTGGCAGAAGTGGTGGTAGCAATGGTGGGGGTGGTGGTGATGCTGGTGGTGGCACAAATCTCATCTCTTGCTCACCACAGACAGGGAAGCAACAGAGGATGTCTGTGATGCACACCAGGTCGGGCAGAATGTGACATGAATATAAATTTATGAGCTATAATTCATTGGAGATTAATTCGCACATTCAGATTCCAAATTACAATTAATGTACAATTAATTCAGTGACACCACCATGAGGAAAAATTATTGCCGCCCCATCATCGCCACTTACAGGTTAGCGGTGGGGGAGGGGAGGTAGGGGGTGGTGCAGGGTGGAGGTGGAGATCAGAGGCTCGTAGTAAGGATACATTAGATCATTTCACTTGTTTTATAGCATGTCCGGTGTTTTTTTTTTTTAAGTTAGATAAGACGATGAAATTTCCACATCTATGCCAACTTTTTTTCGAAGAACATGTACGAATAAAAGCAATCCATATTACAGTCTGGCTTTGCTACGAGAAATAGTAGTTTATAACACTTCGACTGCACGGGTATCCTCTTTGAGCAGTCCCTCACGCACACCAAAGGGACAATGAAGGAACACAGTTTGAAAGTTTGAGAATTACTGGTGCAGATTAAAACAAGACCCACGTGCTGAGTACCTAACAGTCTCGAAGCGGGCGGCTGCGGCAGCGATGCGTTCAACACATTTCTCAAGCTTGCGGTCAGACCCTAACTTATCAGAAACTCGGGACCCACTGTCTCGTAAAGTCTACAAAATATTCCTGAGATAAATTTGTAGCCAAAATTGAGGCTGTTGCCCGTGACATGTTTGTGGGAAGCCATTACATAGAGCCTCCGGGGGCAACGAGATCCGGGAGAAGAGGGCGAGCATCGGTCCAGCACTCACTCATTACAGACGTTTATCTCCACACCTGTCACTCAAACACGCCTCTTAGTGACACTCCATCACTGTCTGACGCACCTCACGAGAGCAATGGTTTTCGAGCACACAGCGGCGACATGAAGCCTGGTGGGCAGGTGGTGTGTCGGGTCTAGCCCTTTGACATCATAGACTACATGTGAGTGCGCTCGCGCACGCACACACACACACACACACACACACACACACACACACACACACACACACACACACACACACACACGTAGTGTAATGGTTAGCACGCTCGACTCACAATCGGGTTGAGTCCCGTAGGCGGCGAGGCAAATGGGCAAGCCTCTTAATGTGTAGCCCCTGTTCACCTAGCAGTAAATAGGTACGGGATGTAACTCAAGGGGTTGTGGCCTCGCTTTCCCGGTGTGTGGAGTGTGTTGTGGTCTCAGTCCTACCCGAAGATCGGTCTATGAGCTCTGAGCTCGCTCCGTAATGGGGAAGACTGGCTGGGTGACCAGCAGGCAACCATAGTGAATTACACACACACACACACACACACACACACACACACACACACACACACACACACACACACACACACGGCCCGGTAGCTCAGTGGTTAGAGCGCTGGCTTCACAAGCCGGGGTTCGATTCCCCGGCCGGGTGGAGATATTTGGGTGTGTCTCCTTTCACGTGTAGCCCCTGTTCACCTAGCAGTGAGTAGGTACGGGATGTAAATCGAGGAGTTGTGACCTTGTTGTCCCGGTGTGTGGTGTGTGCCTGGTCTCAGACCTATCCCAAGATCGGAAATAATGAGCTCTGAGCTCATTCCGTAGGGTAACGTCTGGCTGTCTCGTCGGAGACTGCAGCAGATCAAACAGTGAATTACACACACACACACAGCGTAATGAAGTGGTTAGCACTCTCACCTCACAACCAAGACGGCCCGGGTTCGAGTCCCGGGAATGGCAAGGCAAATGGGCGAGTCTCTTAATATGTAGCCTCTGTTCACCTAGCAGTAAATAGATATACGGGTTGTAAGTCGTGGGATTGTGGCCTCGCTTTCCCGGTGTGTGTGGTGTGTGATGTGATCAGCTGCAGTCCTACCCAAAGATCGGTCAGTATGAGCTTTGAGCTCCTTCTGTAGAGGAAAGGCTGGCTGAGTGACCAGTAGACGACCTTTGTGAATAAAGCACACACACACACACACACACACACACACACACACACACACACACAGGCCCGGTAGCTCAGTGGTTAGAGCGCTGGCTTCACAAGCCAGATGACCGTGGTTCGATTCCCCGGCCGGGTGGAGATATTTGGGTGTGTCTCCTTTCACGTGTAGCCCCTGTTCACCTAGCAGTGATTAGGTACGGGATGTAAATCGAGGAGTTGTGACCTTGTTGTCCCGGTGTGTGGTGTGTACCTGGTCTCAGACCTATCCCAAGATCGGAAATAATGAGCTCTGAGCTCGTTCCGTATTGTAACGTCTGGCTGTCTCGTCAGAGACTGCAGCAGATCAAACAGTGAAACACACACACACACACACACTCTCTCTCTCTCTCTCTCTCTCTCTCTCTCTCTCTCATGAACATAGGTCGAAAAATTTAGAAATCATAGATAAGGAATTATAAGGAAAATCTCCATATTCTGGAAACACACTTATCTCCCCCGCAGTGTTCGAGGTGGAGATGCTAATTGAAGGAAAGACTATCTAACGTATGAATTTTTATCTAGCTGTTGGAACACTCTTAATTACAGATGGTCATCCAGTTACTTATGAAGTGAACTTTTCAATATATAGAAAATTATAGTTTGTCCTTGCTCAATCTGATGTAGTGAACAACGACAGAAATCACCTGCTTTGAGGAGGAAGATGCACTATATATATATACCTGCCCTATATCTATTCCGGCAACGTATTGTACGACTGCCTGTCACCTGCGAGCTCGTGTTACTCGTGTTATATATCACCGAACAAGGAAATTTTTAGGCGAATTGAACTCTGGAAATAGCGCCACTCCTGAGCTGCCTGGGAAACACAAGGAGGTAATAATGGTGCTCCTCCCATTTCTCGCTAAAGGACAACCGTGAAAGTGCTCGTTAATTATTCAACAGTCTTAGAATGAATGATCTTACAGACTGTCGCAGAGTTAGCAGGCTTTGCTAGTCTTGTGAGGCATTGCTATTTCATTATTATTTTCCTTGTTTGTTTTATGGGAACTTCGAAAGATAGTGGTATTTTTCTACAAGTATTTCGTAAATTTTGTGTGTACAAAGACATAGTAATTATCTTTTTTCCGGAATTCACTCAAGCGTTGTGTTTATGAGTGGACTTTGAAATGTAATGAAAATCCTTTGTGGGTATTAGTGTGAAGTGAGACAGAAGAGAACAGTGGTGTGTCTGCGTCTGTTCACTCTCATTACTCTGCCTTCCTCGTACTGATTTCACTGTAATGAGGGCCGGACAATGCTGCTCTCTCGGTATGCAGAACAATAAGACCTCATGTTTCCATCTCTAGAATTCGTTGCAAGAGGCGCGCCACTCTGTACATATAAAGGAAGTTAGTCTGCACATTCTCGCCTTCATGTTCCTGTCTCCACAACCAACCGCGCTGGCCGACTCACAGCGAAATGCAGCACCTCTCCAAGACAAAGGGCTGAATAAACATCTCATTAATATTAGAGGGATGCAACTCTTATGAAAAATTTAGTGTTTTATGCAGTATTTTTATGCAGGCGGGGCTCATACCGGCTTACAAATAGAAATGTATGTAAAACTGTGAAACTAATATAAAGGTCGAGTTGTAATATTGTCCGTAATAAAAAAAAGTGTAGTGTGTATTGTTATTTTGGGAATATAGGCAGCTGTTTCTATTAACTTTAATTTCATCAGTAAATACAAAGGATTCTTGCGAAACTGCACCCACAAACTCACGCGAGATTTCACTTCCTCCGGCAGCGAACAATAATTGCCAATATAGCGAGAAGTGTGTTGAAAATTTGCACCAATAAATAAAACGTTGAGAGAGAGAGAGAGAGAGAGAGAGAGAGAGAGAGAGAGAGAGAGATGCTAGTTTGATAACTTTTGTGTTCATAATCATTCATTTATATACTGTATGTGTCACGTTGTCTCTGTTACTCATTAATGTCACACAAATAATTGTTTTGGACATTGACACACGAGGCGCCCCGCGATGGCATTGTGACGTGTTGGGGCGGCAGAGTAGGTGGTGGCGGGAAGTTACTCATGTGTCGCCTCTGTCACTCATCACGTCAACAGTCTTTATTAGTCACAACTTACATTTTGACATCACATTGCATTTTTGTAACACACGTATACATACATGATATGCAAACTATAAAAAAAACACCTGTACCATTATATAGTGTAGTCTACGTGACGGTTGTAATGCTCTGATTAATACCAATTTCATACCGATGAAATCAGTCATGTGCTTTCGAAAAACTAGGAATGATGCTACATGTTAAAGAATGTAAAATATTACTAAGAAAAGGAACCTCTCTCAAATCAAAGGAATAAAGATTAGCATAAAGCTTTATTTATGTTCACTGTCTTTCTTAAACTGTATCAATCCAGATTTGACCTCAAACATATTGTGGATAAACATATTATGTTAAATTTGCCATATCATAAAGAGGTAAAAAAAAGAACATTAAGAAGTAGAAAGTAAACTAAAGTAGAAAATATGTTCACCACAATATTCTGCACCGGAGATGACGGATGGGCTCTTAAGAGTAACCAAGAGAAAGATGACAGACTGCAAAAAAGACGGAGATAGATGGAGAACATTTTTTTTTTTTTTCTACGGCTGCTCTGATGACCCAGATGAGTGGGGATAGTTAGGAGAAGAATTTGTCCAGCAGTGGCATCATAGAAGTTGTTGATAATCAGGAGATAAACACTCTTAAATATAGCGTAAAGCAACCGCGCCTCCGTTATTCCAACCCTCTCACATTTATGGATTAGTCAACCATTCGATGAAGTTAATCATATAATTCATTGGTAGTTATTTGTAATGCAAACCCTTGTTGATCTTAACATGATTTAATAGAGCAGAGAACAATGTGTTCATTTTTACCCTAAAAGAAATGATGAAGCAGTGTATACCGGGCCGTCATTTCCCTATCAAACTGTTGCAAGGTGATACTAAACAATCATAAAGAGAAGACACATTTTAACAGAGGTGCTGAGAGAGAGAGAGAGAGAGAGAGAGAGAGAGAGAGAGAGAGAGAGAGAGAGAGAGAGAGAGAGAGAGAGACTTTCGTTCTATTCTCCACTTCAGACGCAAAATATGAGGACATAAATGCAAACAACTCGTCTGTTTATGAAATTGCACAAAGTGAGAAACAGAAACAGGATAGGTGTGTTTAATAATGCACGCGACGACTGCTGTTGAGAGTGACATGCTAGTGTCTGGTGTTTGTCCTCGGAGTGGGGTTCCGTGCTCCGTTCACAGTGAGAGGCGTTACAAGGATACGATGCAATCAATATTTAAACCGTCGTGCGCCACATTTTCATGGCTACCTGAAGTAACCATTAGCCTCTCTCTCTCTCTCTCTCTCTCTCTCTCTCTCTCTCTCTCTGTGTGTGTGTGTGTGTGTAATAAGCCTCCGTCAGCCTTCCCCAAATCACGCACTCTGTACCGATACCGAAGAGTTGAGGAAGGCAATAACTTGACTTGCGCAATACCAGCGAGATGAATGGCCAACCAAAATGCGCAACTAAGGCTTTGTATGTTGTTGTTGTTGTTGTTGTTATTGTTGTTGTTGTTGTTGTTAGGGCCGCGAGCTTTGTATGTTATTTGCTTTTACCCTTACCCTACGTATTGAGACATCGGTGCGTCTTTTTCCCAGGTTGCCATGGAATATTATGAAAGGAATTTCGTTTCCGACGCTGCTATCCGCGAATGTTGTCCAGGAAAAAATAAAGCATGAAATGAAGTGAAGTCTGACGAAAATGCCTTATCGGAACGAGTTTTCTTTTTGTATCTTCTTTTTTCTTCTTATTATTATTTTTCTATTGAAGTTGATCTTACTTTCAAGGTAAATAGAAATTAAAACTTCAGCCTTGAACTTATAGCTGTCTTGACTCTGCAAAAAATAAATAAATAAAGTAAATAAAAAATAAAATGAATAGATAATGATAATAATAATAATAATAATAATAATAATAATAATAATAATAATAATAAGTAAATAAATAGATCAAAGGGAGAGCAATGGTATAATATATGCACAAAAGTTTGGGTTGTTTTCGCTCTGTAATACACTCCCGGAAGGCACATGATATGAACTTGGTGGCTATTATGAGTCAAGTTCAGTTTTCAGGGTGAGATCTAACAGCTTACTCGGCTCGGCACTCTTCTGAAGGCCCCGGGAACTCGCTGGTGATGCCAAACATTATCTTATAACAAGAAAATCTATGCCGTGATGAATGAAGCAATGCGAGTAGTGAGGGACGCCGCCCACAGGTGCCGTTCAGGGAAGGCTTCGCCACAAGAAGCTTTCACCTGCCTCACCTCCACTGCCTCTTGTTTGATTGATCTTATTCTGGTTAGATTTCATTTCCATTTCTTTTATTTATTTATTTATTTATTTATTTATTTTCTATCGAGTTATTTATTTTGTTCACACTTTTATCAATTCAATTCTGCACTTAGATGATTTCAACTATTTATCATCTTTTCAGTTTTACAATTTCATCTTTCGCTTCATATTACTATGTTTGTTTTTATTATTGATTGTTTATTTACTTATCTATTTATATCTTTTCTCGAGTTGCAAATCGTTGTACAGCATTAAAATGTTGTATACATGGGTTCCCTTTCTCTCATCACCAGACACTTCGAAGCGTAACCCGCGTGAAGTGCAGCGCTGTGCGAAGAACTGCATTACGTTCACGAACCGTCTTCTGACTAAAGACATTAGATCGAGTCCTTCATAAACCACCACACGTGTTATGCAGTTAACTTGATAAATGTGCTGCTCTCAGAAATCAAAACACGTCTAAAGGTTAAGCACACTACTACTACTACTACTACTACTACTACACAGGGTCGAGTTATTCAGTGCGCATCCCAGGAACCATTACACGTTTCTAATAACCTTTGAAGTCCTTCTCCTTTTTACTGATTTCAACGGTGACATGAAATTTACTGTACCTACCTGTAGCTACTTGTACCTGTCCTGAACGATGGCATCCCAAACGTATGTACTTACTTACATCTTGACAGTGTCTCTCTCTCTCTCTCTCTCTCTCTCTCTCTCTCTCTCTCTCTCTCTCTCTCTCTCTCTCTCTCTCTCTCTCTCTCTCTCTCTCTGTGTGTGTGTGTTTCACTGTTTGATCTGCTGCAGTCTCTGACGAGACAGCCAGACGTTACCCTACGGAACGAGCTCAGAGCTCATTATTTCCGATCTTCGGATAGGCCTGAGACAAGGCACACACCATACACCGGGACAACAAGGTCACAACTCCTCGATTTACATCCCGTGCCTACTCACTGCTAGGTGAACAGGGGCTACACGTGAAAAGAGACACACCCAAATATCTCCACCCGGCTGGGGAATCGAACCCCGGTCCTCTGGCGTGTGTGTGTGTGTGTGTGTGTGTGTGTGTGTGTGTGTGTGTGTGTGTGTGTGTGTGTGTGTATTCCTCGGTACAATGAGCGGCAAACAGACACGGATGTGAATGTGAAATAAATACACATTTATGCAAAAACCAGCACCCACAAATCCCGATGCATGTGTTGCCATAGGAGACGCGGAGGGCAGCTGTGTAAAGGCAATATAGCTGTACTAGCTTAATTGTTCATACAGCAAAAACAATCGACCTTCATTGACGATTATCACTTTCAGCCAAGCGATTGGAATGATGCATTTAAATCCGATTACTACGACTACTATTACTGCTGCTGCTGCTGCTGCCTACTGCTACTGATATTGCTATTATAGTAGGCTACTATTAATGCTGTTGGTGCTGTTTTTACTGCTGCTGCTGTTGTTGTTGTTGCTGCTGCTGCTGTTACTGCTGCTGCTATTGTTGTTGCTGGTACTTTTGTTGTTGTTGTTGCTGCTGCTTCTGCTGCTTCTGCTGTTGCTGCTGCTGCGGCTGCTATTGTTGTTGTTGTTGCTGCTGCTACTACTACTACTACTACTACTAATAATAATAATAATGATAATAATAACAATAATAATAATAATATTATTATTATTATAATAATAACAATAATATGATGATAATAATAATAATAATAATAATAATAATAATAATAATAATAATAATAATAATAATAATAATAATAATAATAATAATAATAATAATAATAATAATAATAATAATAATAATAACAATAATGTTGGAGCTGTTGTCGCTGCAGTTAGTAAGTAGACTCATGAGCACGTCTGAGGAGCCACGAATTCCCGTACTCTTGGAATCTCATCGAACTAAAAATCAAGGTTTTGTTTTATATATTTCCATTTTATCTCGTCCTGCTTTTATATCAGAGTCTAGTGTGTAGACTATTTCCGGCTTCTTGGAGAAAGAGCGCCGATACACACACACACACACACACTCTCTCTCTTTCTCTCTCTCTCTCTCTCTCTCTCTCTCTCTCTCTCTCTCTCTCTCTCTCTCTCTCTCTCTCTCTGGCAGGATTTCTATCTTTACGCTGTTCCCGGAAAGGCAAGGTCACAACTCCTTTACTTACGTCCTGTAACTATTTGCTGGGCTGGTGAGTGCACGGGGCCACGGCGTGAAATAAGACAGACCCGACTTATCTTTTGGCAGAAAATTCAAACTTCGTACCACTTGAACATAAATCAAGCGCAATAGCAACTGCATCACCAAATAACAATGATAGTATTTTTTCCCTACCAAAGTACATGCATATGTACATACATATGCAGGTATTAAAAAGACCTCGCTCTGCTACAATAGAAAAAATGAAAAACATGCATATTTAAAGATTACTATTCTCCCTCAATGTTCGGTACTTTACAATAGAGAATGTAAATTATCTGGGACCACAAAACAAAACATTATAAACCTTATTAATTATTGCTACCTTAAAGAAGAACATTAATCCAGTGCTCTCTATAACTACAATGAATTACTCTGTATGGACTGTGGAGTCTTAATATATTTACACGGGGAATCGGCCTTCAAGCAAACAAACAAGCATACTAATGACTGCACCACAAAACCTTTGCATGTTTTTAGCCCAGAATAATATAATTCCAATGAATGATTTTCGTATGAAGATGATTATCTCGAAATAAAATGTTCATGCAGGTATTTTTCCCCTTATGATTTTATTGTAATCCCAATGCTGGCCAGACTTCAATGGAAATCATGTTTGTTGAAGAGATGGACAGACAAGCGCAAAGGAAAGACAGGCATACACAAATACTGCCACACAGGAAGGTAAATAGACAGACAGACAAACAGACAGACTGGCACACAGGAAAGCGGACAGACAGACAGAAATACTGGCACACAGGAAGGCAGACAGACAGACAGGTAAACAGACAGACTGGCACACAGGAAGGCAAATAGACAGAAAAACAGATAGACAGACTGGCACACAGGAGGGCAAACAGACGGACAGACTAACAAACAGACTGGCACACAGGAAAGCAGGCAGACAGACAGAAATACTGGCATACAGGAAGGTAGACAGACAGACAGACAGAAATACTAGCACACAGGAAGGCAGACAGATAGACAGACAGACAGACTGGAACACAGGAAACCAAACAGACAGACAGACTAGCAGACAGAATAGCACACAGTAAAGCAGACAGACAGACAGAGAGAGAGAAATACTGGTACACAGGAAGGCACAGACAGACATACGTACATACATACAGACAGACAGACAGACAGGAAGACAGACAGACAAAGACAGACTGGCTCACAGGAAGGCAGACAGACAGACAGACAGACTGGCACACAGGAAGACAGTCAGACAGACAGACAGATAGACAGACTGGCACACAGAAAGACAGACAGACAGAAAGACAGACTGGAACACAGGAAGGCAGACAGACAGACAGACAGACTGGCACACAGGAAGACAGTCAGACAGACAGACAGACAGACAGACTGGCACACAGAAAGACAGACAGACAGACAGACTGGCACACAGGAAGGCAGACAGACAGACAGACACAGACAGACAGATAGACAAACAGGAAGACAGACTGGCACACAAGAAGACAGACAGACTGGCACACAGGAAGACAGGTAGACTGACAGGAAGAAAGACAGACAGACAGACAGACTGGCATACAGGAAGGAAGACAGACAGACAGACAGAATGGCACACAGGAAAACAGACAGACAGACAGACAGACTGACTGACACACACAGGAAGACAGACAGACAGACTGGCACACAGGAAGACAGACAGACTAACTGACACACAGGAAGGCGGACAAACAGACAGGTAGACAGACTAACTGACACACAGGAAGGCAGACAGACAGACAGACAGACAGACAGATAGACTGGCACACAGGAAGACAGACTGACTGACACACAGAAAACAGACAGACAAATTGGCACAAAGGAAGACAGACAGACAAACAGACATTGCTGCACAGGAAGACAGACAGACAGACTGGCACACAGTCAGACTGAGAGATAGATTGACATACACACACTAGACAAATAGACTGACAGATAGATAGACTCTTAGATAAACATGACTGACAGTAAGACAGACTGGTAAATAAACAGATTAACAGACAGACAGACAGTCAGACAGAGAACACAATGGTGCACCAAGCTTTTGCTCTTATGAAGTCTTACCCTGGCTTACATTTTCCACATTAGTTGACTGAATAATGTCGGATTGTAATGGAATACTCGTAATGATGTACAATATATCAGTGTTTTAAACGCAGCATTATGTGCGAGTATGAGCTGATATAGTCAATGCTCTTGCAACAAACCAATTTGGTAAAAAAGACGTTGTCTAAAATTGAATCATTCTTACATGTATCATTTCTTTAATTTGTACTTTATCTTTTTGTTTGTTTGTTTGTCTATTCGTTGTGTAGAAAACTAGCTGCAAACTGCAACATGTATGGCAATGGCTTACTTTAAGTATATTTTCTGCCATCACGCTCTCTCCATTTTTTTTTTTTTTTTTTTTTTTTAGTAGATTGGTATAAATCCATGTACGAGCATGTAGATACCTTTGAGGTTTGTAAGTGTTAATGTTGAAGTGCTTATTTCCACTCATTATTTTTTGTTTTTTGTGACTGACAACCATCTTCAAAGAAAATAAAACAAGAGGAACAATGGCTACACCTGATTTCTTTCCCTCATTCGATTCTAATCATATTTTTTTTTTTTTTGTGTGTGTGTAGTAAAGTGTGATAATAATAGCTACCTCCCTCAAACAGGTGTGAAAGTTTTGGGTGAATTATATCCTTTCAATCAGGATATGGGAGAGGAACCTCGTAGCCGGGCTGAAGCTGCTAAATTTCAGAATATGACGACGGTTGTTTGAGTGAGTCAACGAGTCGAACCCGTTATCGTGGGAGGTCGGAAATGTGACATGAGTGAGATAAAGCTACACGTGGGCATGACATGGTTCTATTACAAGTAAAAGTAGTCATGGAACAGTTTAAAAAGGAAAAAAAAGAACAGTTTAGACTTTCACTCAACCAACTAATCTCTGATGTGGCTTATGTTTCTCTGGTAAAAAGAAATATAGTGAATTGATTGATAGTAAACATAATTTCCGTCGCAAATGTATGTTTTTCTAAGTTATGACTGCTTTTCAATTCCAACTTATACCTACCTCTCATTCCCAGCGATCTTTAGGGACCTGTGGGAAATCGGGTTTCTGGGTGGTAGAACATTAAATCGAGTAATGGTCGTTGCAAAAGTTGTCCAAAATCAACAAAACCACTTCGAAAATCCCCAGCCCAGCCCGCCAAGGGTTATTAACCAAACCCAACATTTCAACCTCCCAGAAAGCCTTGTAATGCACTTTTGGACTATTCATGATTTCACGCAACCGACAATTTTGTGAAGTGCTTTAAATCGAGGTTATGATGTTGGGTTTGGTTAGTAACGCTTATGGGACGTCCACGGGTTGCGTATCGTTGGCAATACTGCCTAACATTATACAATAAAGCAGCTCCTGCCACAGCCGCTCCTGCCACTACCATCAAAGATTTTCAGAGCCTTTTATGTAATTTAGTTTATTTTTCCACCTCTTCTGCAACGCACATTACTTGATTTAATATTTCTCCACCCGAAGACCCTGATTTCTCACAGGTCACCTCAAGATCGTTGGGAATGAGACGTAGGCATAAGTTCGATTTGAAAAGTCATAACTCGAGAAATAAGCATTTGCGACAATATGATGTTTATCATTATACAATTCACTACTTCTCACCTGAAAAAAAAATATGCCACATCAGAGGTTCGTTGGTTGGATGCAAGTCCAAACTGACCGAAAAAATTAATAAATAATAGATAAATATATATATATATATATATATATATATATATATATATATATATATATATATATATATATATATATATATATATATATTGATAGCGGGACAATGAAAAAAAATAAATGCAGTATATACATATTTTCTTGGAATATAAATAGTTTACGCTGCAGAACCACAGATGTTAAGGACAAGAGGGTACTATATCTTGGTCAACTTGTGTGGTTATCAGTGCTTCTGCCTTTCACCATGCAGAATGAATGATACTTACAAGAGGCATTTTAACTTGTGTTAGAAATGAAGTGCCAGTGCAATCCGTAATTTCGGAAAAGTTCAGTGAAAAAGAATATTTTTGTGTTAAGGTTTATCTTAATGGTTTGTCTTTATGTATATTCATATACACTTTTATTGTGTTGATATTGATGATGTGCCAGAATATATACTCATTAACGCTTGGGTTTGGTTGGTGATGTTGACGCAAGGCATGTATTACTAGGTACTGTTGGAGCAAGTTATTAATGATAGAAAGTGGCTGCATTTTTTTTACAGGAGTGTGAAGATGTTGAAATATAGGTAACGATGAGCTGAAGCAAAAAGCAAGGAACTAAATACATTGAATGTATTTTATAGGGCGAAATAGTAAACATAAAATTTTGAGTAACATTTTGAGGGAAGTAGATAAAGTTCGAGATATCAAATACATGGTCAGCTCACTACTCACGCTAACCCACAAACCAGGACTGAGCTTGAGTAGTGAAGGTGGTAAATAAATCTCATATCAGATTGACCCTTGAGTGCTTAATTTCTCCAGCGTTTCTACTACATGTCTTCCTCAGAGGGATACAGTACAACACAAAATACATATCAATTTTACACCCCTCCATCCCCGGTTTGGTCAACATCTTGAAAAATGGCGGCTAAAAACTCAGTTTTGGAAATATCTTGCTTAATCATTATTTTACAGACTAAATAATCAAAATACAAATTATTCTACCTGAAATTCTCTATAAAAAAAAAAAAAATATATATATATATATATATATATATATATATATATATATATATATATATATATATATATATATATATTTATAGACTTTTTTGTGTATTACATGGTTTTGATGCTACACGCAGGAGAATGTTCTTACTGTTTTTTTTTTTTTTTTTTTCATGGGCCCCATCACTTAAAGCACCTAGGAAAATTTTCTTGCAGAGGTGTCCTTCCTTCTTTATTCTGGCTTAGGACAGACAGTGAATACTAACAGGTGGAGTTCCCACCCTTACACTCAACCATCCACCCAAAATGCATAATTTACGATAATTATCTGAGCTTATCTTTACTCATGGGTTACGCCTTCTGGCACTAAAAATGTTTCTAGCATTTTATGTGTGGGGTCATCACATTCCTCTTCGTCTATGTTTACATCAGGGTTGTTACAAGATAACCCTTTACATGACATGCATATTACGGAGCATTTTAATCCTGCTTTTCCACAATTGCAGGGCTGTATGCATTCTTTGAGACATTTGCATGATATTTAGAATTGATCTAAAGGAGCATGGTCTTTTTCTGTGGTGATTGGAAGTAGTCCATTTCCAGTCATCTTCCATTTCCACCACTCATCTTCCAATCCCAGTCTGTAGGTGACAAGTCAATTCCCAATCATTTCTGAACTTGAAGATAAGTACATAAATAGTGATATCTAGCTGCGGCGTCCGTTGGAGGCAAGGAAGCCGAGGTAAATGTACTTTTACTCAGTGATTTAACAAAACATTGATATCTTAAATCGCCAAGGGAATCACTTTCTTTATTCCCATACAATCAAAGGATGAGAAATTTTCCTATTTCAGCAATCATTGCAGGATCTGCTTGTGGTTGGTTTCTTAAACACAGATACAAGTTCCTGGAGTTCTTCATGCTTCCCCAGGAAGTTTACAAACTTTAGTTTTCCTTGTTTGAAAAAGGTTGAGGTGGTATCAACCCCACTAAATGCATGCAAAAAAAGAATGTTGTCTGATTACTGATCCATACTTCATGGAGGCTTGTGTGTACAGTTGGTTCTCTGTTCTTCCTTTTGCCTTTTTTTAGGAAGTTCATTTTATTTTTTGATCCTGCTAATGCGGTCAAGATTACTAGAAGGTCAACATCTTCACCAACTATTGTCACTGAGTCAGTCTTAGAGGATTCCTCAATGGTTGTATTAACAATTATTGTGTCTGCATCTTCATTAGCTTGTTTTACAGTAAATATCTTAGAGATCAACTTTGTGATGAGCTTTGTAATAACTCTGCTCGTATTTCGCTCGTTTTAAAGGAATTTGTTCTAACTTGTTGCTGACATAGTTTCATCAATGGTGTCTCTGGTAGCACAACTCATTCGACGGCACGTTCAACACCTCTTGTACTGTACTTGGACCCAAACCTGGTAGAGGGGTGTAAAATTGACATGTCTTTAATTACATTATTATGAAGGTGATGAAACAAATTGCAGCTTTCCCTAAACTTTTTCCTATCTCTGCATTTTCTTCGTCTCATTTGACTGGCCTAATATACTGCTCGATCTTGTGTTACAATGTATCTCGCTAAGGAAGGTTTATGGTCGAAAGTTTAGAGAAATAAATTTCTGTCTGCTTTTCCAGCTTTTGTTGGATTTTGGGCACCTTATTCACAGCTGTTTCAAGTTCATTATAGCTTGCCTCAGGCCTGCTAATTCGTTGGCAGGCGATCTTCCACTCGAGCTGCCACTTCATTATCGCAGCCTTCCTTGTTCAGAATGGCTTCAATCAGATCGTCTTTGGTAATGGCCTTAACAAGTGCGCCAGGATGCACTTCTCCAGACTCAGAGAGGATACTTTTTGTAATTATTTCATAGGTTACAGTCCATTCCTAACAAAGATTTTTTCAGGAATCTCGGCATTTAAGTCGACTCGATCTTCCTTAGAATTCCACTTTCATATTGTAAAATTAAGTATGTCTTAAGGCTACGGTGTACTGCTAATTCTGTTCCCAGAGGTATCATTTTTCAGTCTCCATGAGTTTATGTTTCAGGTATTCATCACTCACATCCGTCCTATTATTGACATTGGTAGTATGGTGTGGAATACTGGTTATGTAGGTCATTTGGGAATGCTGGAATCTGCTCAAAGGAGATGAACTAAGAAAATCGCTAGTTATGTCGACTGTCCTCATTCGGTTAAGTTGTCTATGTTGAGCCTGTTCTCTATTAAAGGCAGGTAAATTCTTGCAAACTTGTTTCGGGTTTAGAAGATTATGTCTGGATTTTGTCTTCGTTTAAGTAATGTGTTTTAGGGTGAATTATGGTCGTACAAGAGGTCATAGTAATATATATATATATATATATATATATATATATATATATATATATATATATATATATATATATATATATATATATATATATATATATATATATATATATATATATATATATATATATATATATATATATATATATATATATATATATATATATATATATATATATATATATATATATATATATATATATATATATATATATATATATATATATATATATATATATATATATATATATATATATATATATATATATATATATATATATATATATATATATATATATATATATATATATATATATATATATATATATATATATATATATATATATATATATATATATATATATATATATATATATATATATATATATATATATATATATATATATATATATATATATATATATATATGCCACGTCATTCAACAGATGTCAGATACCTGGAATTCTCTCCCTGAAGAAATGGTTTCAGCACAGTCTGCCCAGGCTTTTAAACGTCTCTTTAAACATTATCTTAGTTCTTGGCTTTACGAGTTTTGATAAATGTCCCTAATTCTGTGTTGCGTCTATAATCAGCCAACCACTCCGTTGTTTTCTTACTCAATGATTTGGTTGGAAGTTGCTGAAACGGGTGAAGGATGCAAGACCCTCATCAAGGTAAGAAATCAAGGTAAGTAATCTTTATGAAACGAGGTTTGGGTCGTTGAATTTACATTCCTTAAAGGCTTAAAGATATGTATATTAAGGCCTCCGTTCGTTAGGCAGAATACATTTGCGCGGGAAATCAGGAACAGCTGATCAGCTCCCGTCCTCCCTCCCTCCCTCCCCTCCATTCAGGAATGTGCGGGTCGGGATTGTCGTGTTTGTGATGAGGAGGGCAACTATTGCTGAAGAATTCCTGTAGTGTTATGCCTCACTACACCACTTGATTGCCTGAGCTGTCTTGACTAGCCCTTTGTCAACTCGTCCAGGTTTGTGTGTGTGTGTGTGTGTGGACAAATGAGAAGACCATTTAGGGAACGGTAAACAACACTGCTGGCCGTGTGTGTGTTGTGTACTGTTGCAGGCTGGTAGCTACGAACGAGTAAATTGGCAAGAATTTGTACATATGGTTGTAACGTACAAAAGCTCATTGAATTGATCAGCATCCAAACAATATGCCAGAAAGGTATTAGTGGTTTTTTGTCAGTCTCACCGACTCTAAAGAGTGCACCACTGCAAAGTTTACATCTTTCTAAGACATTGACTTAATTAGTGGTTATGCTTAGTTGACCAAATGCATCAGTGGTTGTAGATGCGTTGAACACGGAAATCTGCTTTTAGAAAAAAAAAACCCTAAATCGATTTTTTTCAGAAGTCTAGGGAATTTTTCTTAAGATTTCCTGATCAGTAGTGTTCATTTCATGTTCATATTCCATTTAGTGATTTTTTTTTTTTTCATGTTATTTATTGTACTTATTTCATGATGAATACTTCTCCTGAATGTGCCGGGAGTGTGCAAGTAAGTTACTGAATGTGGAGAGACCCTCAGTTGTGACGAACTGAGAGGACAAAAGAAAATTTCAAAACATAATATGCTGCCATTTCTATGTTAATATGGTGATGGTGTGGATGCAACATGCACTGGCTATGTAACTGTACGAAACATCCCAAGAAAAAAAATATATGAATACTTTCAGCTAGTGAAAAGTGTATAACAGGTGCCTTTACTTGAAGTATCAACAAGGCTTAAGAGGTTTTTAAAGTTTCCATTTTCTCTCACAAGCCAATGTGTTAGCTAAGTTACCCATTTGATGGATCTAGTGACTAGTCTTTTCATTGCAGTATGGTATTGCAAACTAACCAATCAAAGACTTGTATATCAAACAACACAGAATTAATTGTAGTTGAATTTCAGTGAAAATACATTTTTATATCAAATATGAAAGGGATGCAAGACTAATTTAGAAGTATGAAAAATTAATTCGAATTTGAGTTCATTTTAATTGAATGGAAATATATACTATACCATATGTGAAAGTAATGCTATAGTTGAAACGGGAGATTGACATCACGCTATAGTAGCACCTTTTTCTCTATGTCTTTGGTAATCAGAAGAAATAGGTTCCTTACTTGATATTGGTTTTCTGCAACATAATTTGCACATCACAAGTCTTGGCACAATTTTTTTTGGCATTATCTGGATATTTTACAGAAACCATGGAGCTGAACCTGACTCGAGTGGACTACATGCAAGTGGGCCTGACATCTCCACGCTGTCTTAGAGTACTGCCATCTGGGACTCCTAAAGCACAGCAGAAGGTAGGAATATTATGATACAATCTAATGTACTAATTATGTAAGCTAAATTAAGTGTTGGGATTTCATTTCTTTTGCACATAAGATAAGAGTTGAATGATCATGAAAACAAAATTGAGGTAAATGGAGGAGAAAATACAGGAGATGCATAAGTTTAAGTGTTTTAATCCTGTATAAGCATGGAATGTAAGATAAATGAAGTGATGTGGAATAAAAACAGTGTATATAGTTTTCTGAATTCATGTCATTCATAAAAGACTACACAGAAAATAAAATTTTGATGAAATATATCAATCACATAAAGTATGTTTGCAGGTGGTGATTGGGGACCATGATGGAACAATCCAGCTCTTCACTATGAAACGTGGGGAAGTACAATTTGGCTTCCAGACTCAGACTGGCAAGAACATCACTCGTCTTGAGCTTGGTGGAGCACTTGGTAAGAAGAACATCATTACATTTATAGTTGTACCCGAGGATACGTCCACTCCAGTATATGTCTAAATCAGCTTATGACCTTTCCTAACACCCAGAATTTGCTTCAGCTTGTATCTGCTATTTTAGTTTGCACCAATGTTATGGCTTATAGTGCTTGTAGGTCTACTTGAAGAGTATGGGAAGCACTGTCCAGCTTCCACCCATTAGTGTCACAGGCAATAATATTTATAGTGGTACCCGTATTAGGGCCCATATCACCACCCAAGTGCATCTTTGGTGTAAGACAATTACACCATGTAGAACCTGTGTATCCTGGTGACAAGTTGGCATTCATTGGCGATCAGTTAATGTATATAAACATGCATCACAGGTTTTTTTTTTTTATGATAATTAATTTTTAAAGTTATAACTGGTGGTGATAATAACATCAGCAATAAAATAATTATTCATGCAGTTAGGGTGGGTAAAAGTACTGGAAGAAGGTGCATCCTGTATGCCATGAAATACAGTAGTGCGTTGTGGATGATTAGGAACTAAGCTGGATGAGTAGATTGGGGAAGAATATGAAGAACTATTTCTCAATAAAAGTATTTAAAGAATCTCAGCTATTATGTGACATGATAACTTGGAAGTTTTTGAATGACGGGTGCTTTTAAGTATGCATGATAGTAAAATGCGATAGTGGAAGGCATGATATCAGAGTGTTAAGTGTATTTTCATGTTGTATGAAAAATAAACAAATGAAAATAATTGTTGAGCATGGTAGAGGAATACGTTATATTGTTTTGATGGAATAATTGTTCTCAGACATCTTTCATTCACTACTATACCATTTTCATTTCTAGATATATATGTTTGTGTTTGATTTTAACAAATTTCAGAACAATACTTGTTTGCATAAGATTACATTTATCATCAAAATAATTTTGAAATTATGACATGCACACATGTTTTTGTTTTTAGATACTGGAAATGATCTACACCATACATTCCCTATGGATAAAAACATCTCTATAAGAATAACAAAAATGTTTCTATTTAGTATTTTTGTTACATGATTTCAATGATATTCTTTTATTTATTTCAGGAACAGTGAAAGACAAAATATTTGTCTCTTCTGGCAATGAGGTCCGAGGTTATACAAAGAAAGGGAAGCAGTTCTTAGGATTTGATACAAATTTAACAGAAGAAATCAAATCAATGTAAGTCAGTACACGTATATAAAATATCTGAAATTTTAAAAAATCTGGCAGTCCTCAGGTTCCAAAGTTGCTGGATGTTTTCTGTTTATATATATATATATATATATATATATATATATATATATATATATATATATATATATATATATATATATATATATATATATATATTGTTTCTCATGAGACCTGTTTCTTCTACTATAGGCAATGAACGCATTGTCTCCTTGTGTCTGTCAGTGACTAAAAAAATCCCCATCTCCCTGTGCACAAGTCAATGTGCTGTTTCCTATTCCTCCCTGTGGTAGCCATCTTCACACCCCACTTCTCTACTGACACTCATCACAACTACATGCACTGCTCTCTGTGTTTTGCTTCTGCTGTTGGTGTTTTTTTTTCCTTCTATCAAGATGTCTTCTCACGGGGCTTCTTCTCCACCATCCCCTGCTGAAAGTGACTTGTAATTGTTTCCCAAATTGGATCCAGTAGTTGCTCTTTACATTCTATTAGTACCCAGCCTGATATACCATCCAGCCCCCATTGCTTTTCTTTATGTGTGTGTGTGTGTGTGTGTGTGTGTGTGTGTGTGTGTGTGTGTGTGTGTGTGTGTGTGTGTGTATTTTTATTCCCCTAAAAAGTAAAGCAAGTGACAGTGTTGACTTGAAGATTCTAAGTTTTTTTTTTTTTTAGTGTTTTATCAAGCTTAAATGAGATTAATGTAGCTGCATACTATGTATTCACCTAATGAATCACCTTGACATTTCATCTGCCTCTCCAAGGTGTGGGAAGCATTCTGCTTGAATAACTGTACTGAAATCATTTTGTGATGTAATTTGTAAGCTTTAATTTGCTTTAGGAAATATGATCCTGTAATATAAGGAAGAATTATTTTAAAAAGGTTATTCTTGAAAAATAAGATGGTAATATGTTTTATGAATCATGTTAAATTATTTCCAGGCACATTAGTGGAAGTGACCTGTTGGTATGTGGTGATTATGTCTACAACCATTACCATGACTGTCAAGATTCAAACTACTATTTGGCTGCAGACAAAATAAATGATGTTATTTCACTGCCTGCTGAGAAGGTAGGTGGCTACCTTTTTTTTTTTTTTTTTTATCTTTTATTTTACTTAATTTACTTATTTTATACATTATTTTATTCATTCATATAGAAATTATCAGCTACATTAAGTGGCCAGTGAAGAGCTGCAAATCAAGTATAGAAAAGATGTCTGGTGAGTTTTACCTGATTTCTTTTCCTTGGTTATCTCCCCCTCAGAAACATTATAAATGTTTGTTAGGTTGTTTGTCTTCTAAATGAAACCCATATGATCATTTTGTTGCAAGTTTGTCAATGTCAAGTTCAATACTAGATATGGTTCAATGGTGACAAGTTGGTGACATGATCGGACAGCCTTGAGAAGCTGAGAAACCTTACCATATGATGTGGGATTTGCTGCATATATCTTGATTTAATGCTTTTTTGCATGTCATGGTATATCCACACTTGTCATTATTTAGAAATTCAAAATTCAGTGAACTTAAATTAAAATAAGTAAAAAATGTATGATAGATTGTAACATTAAATACAGCTTGTAGTGAGTGTATAATTTAATGGCTTGACTGCCATGCTGGTGCTGTCACCTGCTCATTCACCAGGATGTTCATGGTAATGTTGCTGTTACCTTATTCAATAATTTCTCACCTTCGGTGATGTTTAACTGAATAGTAAGTGATTGCAGATATTCTTGGGAGTGCTGAAGATTTGGTGGTTGCTTATTTAGGTTAGTAAATTTGGTATTGGCAATGAGTTTGATGCAAATTCTTCCTAAATGTGTGTATTTCAGTAGACACTTGTTTGGTTCTGAAGCCAATTAGAGTCATAGAAAATCATCTATGAAATTGCTTTGAATTGCAGAGCATAATTGTAAACTTTTAGACTAAGGAGAATTTTGAAATCCCAGTAGACCAAAGCTTTTCAGGAGCACTTAATATTTCACAGCTGCAGTAGATCAGTCAAAGAAATGCACATTGTATGAAACCATATGGATGGGAGTCCATTGTAGGTCAATATGGAAACTCTCAGATTATAACGTTTCTCTTTATCTCACCTTATCTTTCTTGCTTCCCAAAAGCTTTTGATTGGTGGCTGTCATATTTCTATTTATGTACATATATTACATTATTCACAAAGTTATTTCAATGAACCTCTAAATTATGTGACTGAAGGTCCATTACCATGAAAAGGAAACAAATTTGTTACTTCTTTGAGTAGCATTATCTAGTATATGTATATGATTTTGAATTCAATAATGTATGTAGCCAAAGGCAAAAAAAATATAATGTGATCTTTACAGTAAAGTTGCAGGATTTGATTTCAATTTGTTGCACTGTTGATATATTATGACCATATATATGTAAATGTTATCTTTATGCATTACTTTCTAAAGTAAGCTTTTAAAGTCATGATATCATACATGTTTAAGTTTTCATTAACACCTGACTTACCTTCCCAGTGTGAATACTTAAAGGCAACCCTCTTTACTGACCAGGTAAAATAGAGCAGGCTTGCTTAAGCACATAACTGTGAAATAATCATTTTGTCAAGATGTGAACTTTTTTTGTGTATTTTAATGAAGCTGTCTTTTTATTGATGTAATGAATAGGTATTACACTTTGTATGTATCATGGCTCGTTACACACACTAGGAATTGCATTTTCACCCAACACAGAAGTAATGAAGGATCTTGAAAATGTTCACAACTTATCACTCACTTTGCCCTTGCTAGAATGGCACTGGCTTTCTAAAGCTGCCTACCTCACCTATCTACTTTTTAGAATAGTTGTGCATAGTGTGCACATAACATTAAGAATACTGAATTATGCTTAGTGCAGTAAAAGCTATTTTTATTCATTTGATATATATATATATATATATATATATATATATATATATATATATATATATATATATATATATATATATATATATATATATATATATATATATATATATATATATATATATATATATATATATATATATATATATATATATATATATATATATATATATATATATATATATATATATATACATACATACATACATACATACATACATACAGTGGAGACTCAATAATCAAACTTAATTCATTCCAAATAGTTGTTCGAGTATCAAAATTTTGACTGTCAATACCTATAAATCGGGTAATTCATTCTAATCTTACCGAAACCTAAAGTTTATAAAACTATCAATTTACGTAATTTTTTTTTAATAATTTTGATTTGTACATACCATAAGTGATGGCTGGCGATGGTTAATGTAGAAGAGGAGGGGAGAAGGGTGGGGAGGAGGAGGTCGTTGGAGGCGAGTCACCATCCATGAAAACATCTGATGTGATTCCTGTGAACCCTTTAGTGGAGGGCTATGGCTCACTAACACTTGCACTCTCACTAGATTCCTTATTTTCACCAATATTAAGCCTCTTTGGTGCCATTACAAGTTTCTAAATGAAAAATTACCTACAACGCAGAAGTTTTTTTTTTTTTTTTTTTTTTTTTTTTTTTTTAGCATGTGCCAGTAGTCTGACTAGGGATGTGTACCAGTATTAGGTATACTGAAATACTAGTATTACTGGTCACACCAGTATCAGAACGAGACATTGGCGGCAGCGGGGAGTGAGAGGCCAGAGCTTTATTTACAACCCTTTGTGCGGCCGTTTCATTACCAGATATTTTTAATACTAATAAGCCTTTGGTGTTAATGTAAGTTTATAAATGCAAAACTGTGGACAAATTGCAGGAGAATGCTATTCTGGTGACTGTAGTGCCACAGCTAGTAGAGGAGAGGAGGGAAAGGCCGGGGGCCTTTGTTTACAATCAGGTATGTAGACATTCGGCTATTAGGTATTTTCAAGTATTAAATTGAACTTTTGTGCTCGAGTATTGAAAAGTTTGACTATTATGACGCTTGAGTTTTGAGTCTCCACTATGTATATATATATGTATATATATATATATATATATATATATATATATATATATATATATATATATATATATATATATATATATATATATATATATATATATTTGTTTTGTATGAATGTAAAACTTTACATTATATGTAGATATGCATGTACATAGTTATATTAATGACTAATGTATACATAAACACCTTTATAATGTAGTCAAGAGAAATGTATTATTAGCTTTGTATCATTCTTGAAATGTAATAATGAAGGAGACTTCTAAATTAAATCAAACTCTGCAAACAGACCTTCCACCTAATACTGTCTCCTGACTATTGTAAGTATAACTGTTGATATTGATATTACCAATATGGAGCTGCAGCTTCCAATGAAGCAATTTGCAGTTGTCAGTTTTAACTTATAGGAATTGGTCCTTTTTCTCAGTAACTTTTGTGGATAATTTGTAATTAAGATATCAGCTTTAAATGTTAAACCAAAGAAGTTAAACTTTCCTTTAGTTTGGAAGAGGTGTGTGTGTGTGTGTGTGTGTGTGTGTGTGTGTGTGTGTGTGTGTGTGTGTGTGTGTGTGTGTGTTTACCTAGTTGTAGTTTTACAGGGCCTGGGCTTTATGCTCGTGTGGCCCTGTCTCCGTATCTACACTTATCCAATCTTACTTTAAAAGTATGCATACTCGTTGCAGACACTACTTCTTCATTTAAACTGTTCCACGTCTCAATACATCTTTGTGGGAAACTATATTTTTTAACATCTCAGACATCTTCCTTTTCTCAACTTTTTACTATGCGATCTTGTGCTTCGGATGTCATATTCTTCTCTCAGGATCAGTTTCTCATTATCCACTTGGTCCATTCCGTTGATCAATTTATAAACTTGTATCAGATCTCCTCTTTCCCTTCTTTGTTCCAGGGTTGGTAGATCCATAGCCTTTAGTCTCTCCTCATATGTCATCCCTTCAAATTCTGGAACCATTCTTGTAGCCATTTTTTGTAGTCTCTCCAACTTCCTTATGTGTTTCTTTTTATGAGGGGTCCACACTACTCCTGCATATTCCAATCTGGGTCTTATTATAGTACTTATCAATTTCTTCATCATTTCTTTGTCCATATAGTGAAATACTACTCCAATATTCCTTAGCAAATTATATGTTTCTCTAAAAATTCTATCAATATGGCTTACCGGTTGATTGTTTTCTTCCATCGTCACTCCTAAGTCCTTTTCCTTTTTTACTTTCTCCAGTTATACTCCATCTCCCATCTTATAGATTCCCATGGGTCGTCTTTCACTCTTTCCCATTTCCATGACATGGCTTTTGTTCACATTGAATTCCATTGTGTGTGTGTGTGCATAAGTGCACGCGTGCGTGTGTGCATATGTGCGTGTATTTGTTTCTGCGCGTGCTCTGAGAGATTAGAAATGGTCTGCACATTCTAAATATAAAATATGAAAGAGGTGATTACGATGATGATAAATAATTTTTATGACCACATTAACAGTTAAGAATTAGTTTTATTAAGGGTTTAGAGCAGCTCAGCATTGTACAAAATGTACCTACTTCAGAAATACTTCTTGCCATCATATTGTATATTACACTTTGTGTCAGTGATTACTCTAATTAGCCCTTATACAGTCAACTCTCGATTAACATAAGTTTGAATAATGCAAATTTCAATATAACATGATATTTAAGAAAATATGATTAAATAATGCAATTTATTTAATTTAACGTGAATTAACTCGACTCAATGACATCACGTGCACCCATAGTGCTTCTGGTGGGAATTGCATTAGACTGGATCCAAGAAACTTAACACCAAGCAGAGCAACTTCCAGCCAAGAAATGGTATATACAAAACACATAGGGAGACATTGTTGCCATGGTAATGAGGTTGCTACCAGGTTGCCGGTAAAACCATCTCCCGATGGGGGTATGTTACTGTCTCACATATACATTTATGTTAGCAAAACCACAGCTCTATTAGCTTTTTGCGATCATTATCACGCCACGCTTGAATGCCATAGTATAGGACATAAGGTGAAAACACAGAAAAATATTCCATTCACAGTGCGGGTTAGCTCCAGACTGAGGAGTGAGGACTGTGAGAAGGAATAGCTGAGCATCTCTGAACTATCACTCAGGGCCATGAAGTCAGGGTGATCCTCATGGCATGATCATATATGAATACAAAGATATGATATCCTTCATAGCAGGCAATAGAGGGGCAGAAACACAAATATTGTAGTGAAAGCAACACACAAGCTAAAGGGGGGTCACAAGAAGAAGTAGCCTCTGATCGGTGGAGAGCACGTTGCTTACCTTTAGAGCTAATAAAATGAAAACGTGTTTTTATTGTTTCTATGACCCAGTGATGTATTAGTATTTTTTTTAAGGTTTGAGTAACAAAAATCCCCAAAATAGGCAGACTTTTCCAGTGGCCTAGAACGTAATCCCCCTATTATCATTGTTTTCTGTGGGAATATTACGTTTGAATGACACTATGTCTCCGGGAACGCAACCCTTGCATTAATCGAGAGTTGACTTTAGTACTTGTATATTTTATGTTTAAGGTTTTATTTGGATGTTTGAGATGCACCTTAATCTTGACACAAAAATGTGAATTGTATTTTCAGTTAAACAGGTATAGAGTGATCCAATGTACATATATGCTTATACCTTGACCTGTATACTTAATTAATGTAGGGTTTTAATGTTAACTCTGATACTATTCTATATAGTGCTATGACATTTATATATCTTTTGTTAGTATATCACAGCTTAAGTTGTTAATTTTATTCTTAAAGGATATAGACTCATTTCTATCCTGAAACAACTGCATTCTTCCAGACAGCTGCTGGAGGATTCATTAGATATAGAGTATCAAAAGACCACTTGCTGGCTGTCTTACACTCCAGCTCCTCTTGAACTTATCTTCATATGTCGTATTAGATCATTCATTAGCCACATCACCAGTATTTCATCACTGTTTCTAAGCATCTTGTTTACTGGTTTAGAGATATTCCCTGCACTTTATACATACTGCATATGCTACATGCACTATGCTGCTTGTTAGTAATGAGATATGGGAATAGAGAGCTCTAAGCATGTTGATGGTTGCAAACTTATGGTCAAGCAGCTCTCATATAGTTTTTGGCATGTTGGATATAGAAGAATTCCCAATATTGATTGATAGAGAACTCGCTCTATTGATGGGAGGTGCTTGTAATGTCTTATTGTTTAACAAGAAAATTGCAAAAGTTGCCGACTGAAGCATTCTCTTTAGGGGGCCAACATTAACTTTTTACATGTGAAGTGATTGTTTTAGATACTGAAAAGAGAAGCTAACTAACACTAAGCCAGTACAGGGAAAAATTGTAAGTTACATAAACAATGAAAACTCATCAATGACAGATCAGGTGTACATACAGTTCAGTGACCACACGACCTCTTAGTTCTTGATGTCTAATTTTGTCGTCCATCTTGATCAGCTTTTCAAGTATGGCATTGTATTATAAATACTGTGCTTCTCTAAAACAGAAACTTTTGGTGATGTCTCTTTTCTTAAGCAGTTGTATTTGTTAAATGAATGAAGGAGATCAGCAATCAGATTCAGCTTATGACAAATGAGTTGTACCCAGGGTTCATCTTTTTTCATTAGTGTGTGCCTTTATGTTGGAGGCTCATCACAATAGTCAACTTAAAGAGGTTTTCTTTACCCAATTAATCCTTCCAAGTTGTTCCACTTTGTACCAGCATTCCCAAGTCCTTCTCAGCATCACTTGTAGCCCTCCTCACCATCTTGGCCCTCCAGTTGTCATCTTCCAAACTTGTAACCATTATCCAACAATACATAAAGATACTAGATATGTATCTCCACATACCTCTATAAGCTTTCCACTGTTGTCACAAACAGCCCCTACTGATCACAGTTATTGATTGATAGAACCTTTTTCATTGTCTCTTTATAAGTATTATGTACTCCCAAATGAAAAAAACTATTAGCCCTGTAGTAGTGTCCAGAAATATGAGTCATATAATGTATTTTTGACACAAGTTTTGGTACTGCTGGTATAAAAAATACCAAGTAGGAACATATAACCATTGGCGTACTAAGGGGGGGCAGGGGGGCCGGTCCGCCCCGGGTGACAACCAGAGGGGGGTGCCATATGAAGAATACAAAATTGTATAAAAAAATTCTTGGATAATATTCATAACCCTTTGCAAAAAGATAAGGGTGACACATTAGTACATTACGTAAAATTAACCTACTATGGCCATTTGAGTTTCGTGATTGGAAAAAACTTGATCACTTACTGAAACAACACTTTCCGGAAAGAAAGTTTAACTTTATCTTATACTCAGAAATCCTTCTTTCCTTACAAAGATTCAAATCCTTCATTCCTAATATCTAGTGTTGTGTATGAATATGTTTGTTCGTCGTGCAAGCGATGATATGTTGGCGAGACAAAGCGCAACTTGATGCTTCGTGTTGCCGAACATAAGGGTGTCTCAGCACGAACTAGGAAACCACTTACACAACCCCAGCTGTTTTGCCTCACTTTGCTCGGCAGCCCCCCCCCCAACATCCACCTTTGGGAGGGGGTGCAAAGGAGTGATCTGTCCCAGGTGCCAAATACTCTAGGAACGCCCCTGCATATAACCTCTACACTGTAACATGCATAACAGCTACCTTCCTTGTGAAGCAAACAGGCCTGCCAACACCACTGACTGACGCTGAGACAAAGCATTTTGTATATCATCTGAGCCTGGGATGCCATAACTTTTCTTTTTGATCAGTGGTACACCTTAAGAAAGCATTTGACCAAGTTCCACTTAAGGGCATGCTGCAGTCGAGATTTGAAAAATTCATAAGAAAAAAGTTATAGGATTTATGACTTGAATATTATTAGCTACTGGTTGTCTTTGATGTGTATGAATATGAATATGATAGAGTAATTATGTCATGCATAGAGTTGCATTCAAAATGTTGTATAAGCCTTATTTCAAATTGTTCTGCAATGTGCTGTAGCACAGACATACTTGAAAGATTCCCAAAGAATTGTAGAGAACTCTTTTTTTCAATTTCTCCTTACATCATAAGATGATTTTTTAAAGTTTTTGCATTTCATGACGTCATCAAAGCAGCATGAAAACCTGTTGTTTTGTCTCATTAAAAGCTTTCTAATCACTTTAGGAAAAAATGGTCTGACAAAATGTTACCCCAATCCCTGTCAATAAGTCACCAGATTTCAAGGCAGCGTGTATAATGGTTGATTTTATATAGTTTTTTGTATCTTGAAAAATCATGATTTGAGATACAGCTCTTTAAAGTTTTAAAAGTTTAGGATCCATGCTATGTGTTTTTAGAATGAGTAGATTTATTATATTTTGTGTGTTGATCTATAGAGAAACTGCACACTAGAATGATCTAATTGTTTCCATATTTAGTACTTCATTTTGGGAGCTGTTTACCTTGTGGTGACATTATCAGAATTCCTGGCTCTGTTTCTTTATGCCTTTGCCAGTAGATTTAGCTCACTGGTGGGTGTCATAAGAATGCTATTTAATAGATTTATGGTTTATTTTAACCATCAGTAGGCACCTTCCCTCTTCTCCATAAAACAGTCCTCTCCAAGTAGATTTTTTGGTCCTAATAAAAATTGGCACCTCCAAGTATGTATGTTTCTATCTCTGCTTTCCTCTTTACCACCTCTTCATACATTTTTCTAATTTTCTTTTCCTTGATTTAATCTTTCTTAGCTTTTGCTATCAAAAGTGAGATCCTCTTCCTTTCCCTTTCATTTCAAAACCTCCTTCCCTGCCTTCACCTGCCACTGAACCATCATCTGTTCCTTCTTCTTTTCATTTATCTCCTCTTCTCTCTTCTTTTTCTTCATCTCTTACACCTTCTTCAGCTGCTGTAGCCTGTTTTGTTTATTCCCCATGTTGCAGTAGGAAGATCAGCAAAGAAAAAAAAAAGAAAAGAAAAAAGAAAGACAGCCTGCAAACAAAAGTATGCCATAACATCTCCTTTTGCCTTCCTCTGTCACACTGGGGTGGTGTATGGCAAGGCAGGAAGGAGGCAAGCGATTTGAGGGGTGGAGCCTCACCACAGAGACCAATATTATTGGTAAAATGACAAGGAAAAACGGGCAATATGCTACAATGCTTAGAGAGTGTTTATGCCACTCATGTCCCTTTAAACATGTCAGAATGCGTGTTGCCTTGCGCATAGGTCCATGATTCATATACCATATGAATTCTGAATATTTTTCTACAATAATCTGCTGGAATTGAAAAAAATTGTTGTTCATCATAATTTACTAAATCTCAACTGCAGCATCCCCTTAAGATATGGAAGTTAGTAAACACAGTAAAAGTTGTGGATGGAAGGCTACCTAAGAGCAATAAAAACAAAATTTCTGAGAAGTTAGAAATAAGAGAGTCCCATTAAAACAAGTTTTACCAAGTGTAATTTTCAATACAGCATTCATATATATATATATATATATATATATATATATATATATATATATATATATATATATATATATATATATATATATATATATATATATATATATATATAGCCTGTTCTCATAAAGATAAAGCAGAGTTAGCCAAAAGTCTGGGACAAGTGTCTGGAAACCTCCCTCTTAAAAGGAGTTAAGTCATAGGAAAATTGAAATACAGAAACAGGCAGGGAGTTGCAGAATTTACCAGAGAAAGGTATAAATGATTGAGAGTACTGGTTAACTGTTGCATTAGAGAGTGTGGACAGAATAGGGGTGAGAGGAAGAAGAAAGCCTTGTGCTGCAAGGCTGCAGGAGGAGAAGCATTCAGTTATCATGAAGATAGTGAGTGATAAAAGCTAGCAAGGGATGCAACATTCCAGCATTGAGAAAGAGGCTGAAAACAGTCAGTCAGAGGAGAGGAGTTGATGAGAGAAAAACCTTTTGATTCCACCTTTTCTAATATATCTGTGTGAGTGGAACCCCTCCCCCTCCACGCCCATTACCCAAAAACATGCGAAGAGTAATCCTTACAAGGACGGATAAGGCCTCTTGTACAGAGTTAGTAGTTGGAGGGGTGGAGATGCCTCAGAATGCCTAACTTCATAGAAGCAGTTTTAGCAAGATATGAGATGTGAAGTTTCTAGTTTAGTAAAGTACAGAATGAGGATATTCAGTGTAGAAGATGAGGACAGGCAAGTGTCATTCAAGAAGAGGGGATAGTTGTCTGGAAAGTTGTATCACATTGATAGATAGAGGAATTGAGTTTTTGAGATATTGAACACTACTAAGTTTCCTCTGCCCCAATCATAAATCTTAGAAAGATAAAAATCAGGCGTTCTGTGGTGTTCCTGCGTGATCTGTTGACTTCCTGAAGGGTTGGTCATCTCTGAAAAGACGTTGGAAAGTATAGGGTTGTATCATCAGCGTGGAAGTTGATACTGGAAAAGTGTAGGATGTTATCATCAGCATGGGAATTGGATAGGGCAAGAAGTTTGATTAAGAAGATCGTTAATGAATAATAGAAAGAGAGTTGGTAACAGTACAGAACCCTGAGGAACACCACTGTTAGTAGATATGTATGTGTATGTAAATAATATGCCGGTAGGAATCTACAGATGACACAATTATCAAAAATGAGAAGAAACTGTCAAGATTGCAAAGATCTGGAAAATTATTTAAATAGTATATGAATAGGGTATGAAATAGAAAATGGAACTCATTGCACAGTGTCATGTGATGCAACTTGGGAAGAATGGACACAGACCCATGTGGACATACATATTAGGAAATTATAGCAAGTGTGAATAAAGAATCTTACAATTTGATACAAGACAATTTGCCACCAGAAAAGCCTGTACACCATATTTAGAGATACATGAAGGATATTGAAGACAATAGAAATGGCTTTTTACATTCTGAAGAAAGAGAAAATGGAAATAATCACAACAATGATTATATTCAAATATCAATTTGCTGGATATATGTATTCCCTTCATTTGAAATAGAATATCATACATTACAAAACTGGAAAGAATAGCTGTAAGACAGTTTCAACATTATAAAATGTAATGTATGATAAAAGATTAAAATGGAAATCCATACTAACATTTGAAGAAAATATATAAGTGCAGAACATTATCTTTTTCACAGGTTAATGAATGAACAAGATAGCAAAATTGTTAAAAATATATCATAGAGGAAACAAAGAGACTGAATATCAAAGATGATGCAAGAAAATGTTAAGAAAGATGACAAAAAATATAGCAATTTCCTTAGAAATATCTAGATACATACTTGGAAATGGCTAGAAGAGATAACAGAGGTAAGGAGTAAGCATGAATTGAAAGAAAAATTGACTGATTATCAATACAAAGAGAGTACAAGTCTTATACACTACAGCTAGATACAGATATACACATTCACATGCACACACACAACTAGGTGAATACTTGTATAAATAAGCAAATATAGAAAATAGGATTTGGAAACATTTATACAAGTATTTTACACAGTGTATTAATAAAAAAAATTGATATTTTCATTTAGGCATAATATTACACTTACTGCATGTTTTGTAAATTATGCTTTATATTCTTGTGTGACAACACCATCAAAATACACAGATGAAAAACTTGGTGCCTGTGTTGGCTTGTGAGGACCGCCTGCTAAGAGTGATGAGGGACTCAGATGTCCTGTATTCAGTGGAGCTACCCTCTCCCTCCACTTGCCTCCAACTCTTCTACAATGATGGAGGAGAAAATGGTGACCAACTCCTGTATGGTACCTCAGATGGGAAGATTGGTCTTGTGCAGCTGGGCAGGTGAGTTATTTAATCCTATGTCTTTTCTTTGTTCTGATATAGTACCTTATTACACTCTTAATTCCAATGATATCACACACTGCTTTAATGTCAACTATAAAGAAAATAAATAATTGGCTGGAAATGTACCTTATGTGGAATTGTGTTAATTGTTGTTTGGGTTATAACTATATACATATTTCATCTTCTGTTTCAGTTTTATGGTTTAGTATTTAACTGTTGGACATCAGCTTTGTTTTTTTTTTATATCTGGTTTCAAACCTACTCTGACTTTTATCATTGTAGTGGCAAAGTTATCTTATATAGTTCATTTATTCACTGACTCATCAGATTATCATCAAATCTAAAAGTAATTTGATACTCTTCAGACATTTTTTAGCCTCCTATTAAAAAATTCTTTAAATTTCTTGAAATATAACACTGTAATGAATAGCTTTGCAGGAGTAATATTATTTTGTTTAGCAACTATTTTCTTGCTGACTTTGTTGCTTTATAATGCCATTCACTCTCTTCTTGTCTGTTACTCCCATCAACTCGCATCACTATAAAGTGCAGTAGGCTCTACTGTAGTTTATCTGCATTATGATCACACTATCATGTCCATGAGAATTTTTCTTACTTAATGTAATAATATATTTTAGCATTCCATTATTGATTACTGAAAGTAGCATGCATGAGTAGAACATGTTATAATACAGTATCATTGTTTTGTCAAGTTTTAATAATACATCTTGGTTTTATAGTCACTGTTGAGTTTCATGGGGTAAACCAAAACTGGCTATCTTGTAGCTAAAGTGATTTATGTCATATAATTTGTTCATTTTACATGCTTGAGCTGAATCTGTAGTGGTAAGGTGATGATTGTGCTAGTTGCAAGGCAGAGACCTTCAGTCACAGACTAAGAAGTAAAAATATACTAAATATTGTAAAACGGTGGATCTGATGAAGAAAAGTCTCATGAAATAATAAAGATGCTCAGCCAAGGGTTACCTACTGGGAGCTATTTCTGAAACTGAAATTGCATTTTTTTTTATATGCAATATACCCTCCAGGGACCAGGCAAAGCATTTGGTTGTACAGATGTGCAGTAACAAAATTAGAAGCCCTCAGTGTGAGTGAGGGAATTAGATCTAAATCTGTGAATGAATCAGAAGGTGAAGAGGAGAAAGTTGAGGCAGTGTGTCAAGACACTTATTGATACCAAAAGAACAATCTGACCTTGGTAAATTCATGGTCCTTTCCTCAGACAGGGACTTCAAGGCTAATGTAGGGAGTCTCTGTATTTAATTTTGAATGAAGGATGGGCATGTGACTAAGTATAGGTGATCCTCGCTATACGAAAACTTGCTTCACAAATTTTTGCTCATACAAAATCCGTTTTACTACCCCTTGTCTGCTTATATGAACTTGCTTTGAGTTTATGAATTTTTAAATTCCCCGCTTGGCTCACCTGTGGTGCCAGAGATGTGCAGTGGGTGCTTCTACAACAGCAACATAAACAAACGCTCCCATTCCCACTATCTGCTCCGCCAGTCTGCCTACAATCCACATTTTTCATCATTTTTGCATAAATTTCTTACTGAAAGTGGTATACTTTAGTGTGTATAAGGTTCATTGTTATTGATTAATAACAAATTTATTAGGGTAAAGGGGACATTCTTGGCAGCCCATTGTCTGTGAATCGTGCAGACATGAGATAACTAATGCAGGGTTGCTGTTCAGTTACAATTATGCGGTAGAGCCTGTGGGTTACAGTGCAGGACAGTTTGCTGGAAATACCTAATCACTCATGTTGGAAAATGTTTAAGGTTCGTTGCCTGCAGAAAAATCATGCATGCTACCATATTTATTTCTTTTTGTACTTTAATAGGGTGAATACAGTACTGTTTAGACTGAAAAATCTTATGTCTAGGAACATAACCCCTATTTTTGTATTGCTTTAGTTATTTGCTTTACGAATTTTTGCTATATGAAAGGGTTTTCAGGAACCTAACCCTTTTGTATATTGGAGATCACTTGTTCACGTAGTTTTGTTTGAAGAAAGAGGTAAAGAGAAATCCAGTTAGTTAATCATTAGATTTTTCATCATCTTACATTTGATAAATTACTGGTTTCTGTCACTGCAATACATCTCATGTATGACTGTTTAAATGCCTTCTGGTGAAACATAATCTGGTGCTGAATTTACATGATTTAGTGCTGTACCAGATTATTATACAGACATCACCCCTTTCCACTCTGAACCTGCAAAGAAGGATCACATCAGTAGGTGTGTTCATGAAATGTTACAATTTGTTAACTATGCAACAAATTCCCTCATGAACTGCGTTGTTCAGGAATAACTGTAATATACAAATTTCCTTGGGATAATCATTGAATTTTATTTCAGAGGCTCAGCAGTTCATCGGTGGGTAAGTGAGAATGGTGGCGGGTCAGGCAGTGTTGGCTCCTCTCGGCGTGGTGGTGTGACCAGCATGGACCATCACGACATGACTGGGGATGGCATACGGGATCTTATTGTGGGTAGAGATGATGGTTCACTAGAAGTTTATTCCTATGAAGATGGAGATGAGGCAGAGCCAACCCTCAGATTCTCCATGGTAAGTTAGAGAATTATATTCAGTCAATGTATTCTTATTTTGGTGAAGGTTTTATATTTCTAATTTAAAAGGAGATGGTGCGTAGATCAATTGTTCTCTGGAAGACAGGTGTGTGAAAGGCATATGACAAAAGGAAAAGAAATGCTTTGGCCATTTATATAAAGAATGCATATGATAGGAGGGGATTGAACAATTTTGAAATTTTACATGAGGTGATTAATTATTAAAGTGAGTGAAACGTGTTACTGTGAATAGAGGAATGTGTTAATGGTTTTCTGTCCATATAGAGCTATGGATCTGATGTGAGGTATAAAGCTAACAGGAAGGCTATGATTATCATAGATGGTCAGTGAAAAGAGAGCTTTTGATGAATGGATTCCTGTAGGTCAAGGGAAATGAGAGATGGGTTATAAGTGCATGTTTGAGGGTCTGGACTGGAGGGTTTCTCCATATTTGATCAGGTCATTCTAATAATGTCCATATTGAAAAGTATGAGTTACAAATATGTATTCTGGTTTCCATAACTGAACACTACAAATTTTGTATACTTGTCTTTGAAGTAAACTCCACTCTGAAGCATAGTTACTCTTTGTCCTATCTGGTTTCAACATATGTGTTTAAGGAATGTTTGTAATTATGTATTTTATACAATTTTTTATTTCCAGGCTTGCAATGAAAGTGTGACCTCAGTACAGGGTGCAGTTGTCGGAAGTGCTGGTTATGATGAAATTGTTGCATCAACATACACAGGTGAGTTGTATTGAAGTTATGCCATCTTCATCATAATAATTATCACCACCATAATTATCATCTTCATAATCATTTAGTAAAGTGGAGAAGCTCCGCTGTGTACACTGCTGTCAGATAAAACAAAAGCTACATCACAAAGGCAGTTAAAGACCCTTTCCTCACCTCTCTCTCTCTCTCTCTCTCTCTCTCTCTCTCTCTCTCTCTCTCTCTCTCTCTCTCTCTCTCTCTCTCTCTCTCTCTCTCTCTCTCTCTCTCTCTCTCTCTCTCTCTCTCTCTCTCTCTCTCTCTCTCTCTCTCTCTCTCTCGATGTGTGACGTTTTTTTAACTAAGAAGCATTTTCCCCTGCCAATGTTTGTCAGAATGAATTGTTACTGTTTAGTGCCAGTCATGAATCTTTCATTTATTATTTTGAACTTATTCATCATTTTCATATGTTACTAGTTCTTTGGATCTTTGTAGCACAGATTGGGACAAAATTCATACCACTGACCTCAGAAGTCTATATAACACCTATCCAAACTTTGATTTTAGAGTGTTGGAACTAATAAAGAAGTATACTAAAGCCAACAAGAATGCATATATCAACCTAATTAGAAAACCTGAGACAGGGATTGTATTACACCTCCTGCACTTATGCAGAGTTCAATGCATAAGTACAGGAGGCGTTAAGGCACAGTACTCTCTTTGGCAGATGCGGCAGCTGCTTCTTGAGAAGCATATTTTTAAATGGGAACTGAGATAGGCAGAATGGCAATTAGAGAGTAAGAATTTTTATCATATAGAAAGTGTTCGAGTTAAAAGGGGGATACATTTTGGAAGGTTGCTCGTAACTTGCTTTGCTCACAACTTGTCATTATAGATTTTCTGTGCAATTAAAAAAATTGTTGTGTGTCCTGCAAACATTGTATTGCCACAGCAGAGCTTATCCTACCATTACCAGAGATGTAAGGACTGGGGCATTGCTGTGCTACACTATGATGCGGCACAGCATGGGTTGCAGTGGAACAATGCGCTAGGCAATTATGATGTGTAGCACTGTCAAAATTCAAAGTTCATTCTTCACCACTGCTGACCAGGCTGGGTCTTTGGAGCCACAACAGAGCCTATGGACCGCCACATGACCTCAGAGTCAGGAGTGGTGCAGATTTCCCAGGACTCAAAACTCAAGATAGAGAAACTGAGGTACCTGGTCCACCTCATCTATTCAAGCTCACATTTTTATTTTTTGTTTGATTTCTTTTCTTCTGCACAGTTTTTTGCTTGATACAATATTTCATATACTATTTACTATTGTTTACCAGCAAGTCATGTTAAAAAAATACAGGAATTGATGCATGTGCTAGAGCTTTTGAAATATTAAGCAGACATCACATCAAGATTTCTTTCATTGCCATATTAGTTATATACCTAATAATACCAGTGACTGAAAACCATCATCTTAACTAGAAGCCCATGTTTTGCATTAAATGAGATACAGTATTCATATTTCACAGTGATAGATTTTTCATGTTTATCTAAATGCGTGAGTGTGATTATCTTGATCTCTTATACTGATAGAATCTTACAATAACAAGTGAAAAGAAATTTCCTGCTGAACCTAAACATTATAGCTTGTTGAGAAAAAATATATTTTATTTAGTTATCAAAAGTAATCTTGAATAGTATTTTGTTGATATCTAAAAAAAGTTGATCAGTAATTTAGGCATTTGCTTAGCTGTTGATTTATTATGCACTTATATTTGTGTGTATGTATTTTAATAATTTCGCCATACAGCTCAACAGTCTACCTGTGGGAATTGTTAACTGGAGATCAGTGAATCACGTGTTAGGTACATGGTTGTATGTATATGATAAAATATAAATGTCCAAATTGATGGATAGAATTTTTTAGCATTGCTGAAACCTTGAAATGATCTGTAGGTCCAAAAGATTATGAGGATATTTCAAATGTTGCACATTTAGCATCCATTGTGAATTCTAAAGACCAAGAAACTATCACCACACAGGACATGAAATATTGTGTGTGGCTTCTTTTTGTTTTGTTTTTGCTCAGTAAACACTTTACTGTACTGCTTCTCGTATACTTCCTGTTCCATCAGATGGAGCTGAAGCACCACTGTACTTGAAGTTTTCACATTGCACAATATAACATTCATATTTGAAGCATATTGATTTGCTTCTATGAATCACAGTATTTCTTTATTTCACATAATTTGCATATATGCTTGATTTGATGCAATTTTACTTATTTATTTTTCTATATCCTCTCATCTTGTCCTCTATTTCTGTGCCAAAAACACTCATGGTACAAGAACTGTGACTTCAGAATTTCCTTCCCTACAGTCTTGCAGTTAGTTGTAACAACATCTCGGTGATGTTTCATCAGTCTTGCTTAGGCAGTTTTCAAAGCTGTTTAAATTTTCTTTACAACCTTGAATACATGTGTAAGCATGAAATAAGCTCCATTGTACTTATTTAAATGTAGGCATCAATTACATCTTGAACATCTGGAATGATATAATTGGGTGGAAATTTTCTCCATCTAGCTGGGGGATTGAAACCCACTTGGTTGTGAGACAACCATATTAGGTATTGGAACACTGGACTGCTCTATGAATTATACTTTGACTACTGCAAGATTATTTAATGTTTGACTCTCAGAAGTATAAATTTTTGAAAGCTTTGGTGTTCTCATCCAACTTTGATTACCACGTTCCCTACTGAACATATTTGTGAACATGCCTTTCTTTGGCTTCTCTATCCTTGATGTATTTAACAATATTCATTTTTTTTTTTCTATTTGTATTTATAGGGATTTGTAATTCCTTTCTAAATGTTTGAATACTGAGGTGGAGGTACTTTTGGATACTGATCTTTTTAATTGATTGTCTTTCATGGTCACACTGAAGGGGTGAGATTGATGACCTGCAGCAGAGAGTGTTGAGAGAACGTGACCAGTACCAGGCAGCCACTCAGAGTGCCTTCCCAGGCATCTCAGCAGTTCCATTCTTTTCCATAAATGATAAGGTATGCTCTAAATACAGTGTTGTTTTGTATGTATTGTGTGTCATTTTGTATTGTTGAGTATGACTTTCAGCTTGGCCATGGTAGGCTAAATAACTGTAACTCAAGATGGATAACTCATTCAAGTAAAAGTAGTTCTTCTTTTTTCTATCTCACTTTAACCAGTTTTATCTGTTACCTAAAGGTATATTGTATTGCTTTCTGAAATTGACAGTTTTCATTCTCTTATATTGAATTGCAGTGTCGTATACTTTGTTATTTTGCACTGATATTTTCAGGACTTGTTTTTTCTGAACTTTTGAACTTGATGTCACACCTCCCTGCCTATGCACTGCATTAATTTGCAGGACCCTCTACTTCCACACTGACATTTTGCTCCTATATATTTTGCACTGGTAGACCCACCTTGTTTCCATTTCTTCCTGTTCTTATGCAATTAACTGACGAGAGGAGTGTCAAGACACCAAAATAAAATTGCCACTGTATTTGAAATTGTCTTTTATCATGCTTCTTTTGTTATTTTTTTTTTCTTTCTTTTCTTTCTTTCTTTCTTTCCTTCCTTTATTTTATTATTTTATTTATTTATTCATTTATTTTATTTTATTTAGTTTTTTGCTCTAAAGAGTATGTTGTAAGTTTGGTCTGGTATTTTTGTAGATGACCTTGAATCGTAGCGATGCATCATATCTGCTGAGCCTGGAGGTGCAGACAGCAATAGACAATGTGCTGCTGCAGAGTGATGTTCCCATTGACCTACTTGATGTGGAGAAGAACTCAGCTGTTGTGAGCTACAGCACCTGCGACCCTGACGTGAGTGATTCAAGCATTTTTTCATTGTAATTTCTTGAAATATTTCCAACTTAATTATGCCTCTAAATCTTAGATATTCTTATAGTGAAAAGATAATGATATTTTATGCATATAGTACTGTATACCCATCTGTGTAAAGTAATTGCTTTTCTTAACTTTATTCTATAAAATCTACATTAAGATTTCACATCTAGTGTGTTTTGAACTCATAAATTTGCATCTAATGATCTAATGACACTATTTGACCAATGCACATAATCATGTCTAATGAGAAATATGGAGGATGGTTAAGGAATCACAGGCTGGTAGGTGAACACTTTATTCTTGAGTAGTTTCCCCCCATAGGGCTTCAGGAGAAGTGAGAATGTTTTTGAGTTCTAATAAAAAATATTGGGTGTGCAGTTTAGATGTGTTGCAACCTTGGTCCTATATCTGGAGAAGCATTTTCATCCACCTTCATTGCCTCCCCCCAGTATGTTACCTGAGGCCCTTTGTATGCAACAAAGAATAAACCAGGAGTTCAGTGAATCTTATGAATAGAAAGTGAATGAAAAAAAAGATAAACAGTTATCTCTGTATATTTGAACAAATGTCATGAGGGTGGGGATTTTGTGGCATATCTTGTTAAAAATTAAGGAAAAGAGACATGAGTGATGATTATAAGAACAAAAAACCTTGATAGCATAACATGCTTGAAGTATTTTTTTTATTTGTTGGAGAAGAAAAGGAATGCATACAGAAAGATGATAAGGCATGGAGAGGCATCACAAGAGGCACAGGAGACTGGTAGTGAGAAGGTGGAGGATGACCAGTTGAGTGACCTTATGTGCATCAGATTGTCATTTTTTATCCAGGGTTATTTTCATCTCATTTATTTTTCATTCTGTGTCACTATTTGTGGTTATGTAACAACAACAAGTCTTGAGATTCCAACTAATTTTCTATTTAACAACAAAGCACTAGATATAACAATAGAGAAAACTAGCTGAAGTAAAAAAAAAAAAAAAGAGATTGAAGATTTAATTTGTTTGTACGAGATTGAAAATTTAATTTGTTTGTAAGAGATTGAAGATTTAATTTGTTTGTAAAAGAAAGTATGAATGCTTGCTGGTATGGCAGTGAGTTATGCTTATAAAGTAAGTGGAAGCACATCACATTGTGGATGTTGTTGGGGGATTGTGCAGCAGTTTTGCCTGGCACTTTCAAGGAAGACAACACTCCAGCTAACAATGAATTAAGGCCCTATCACACTGGCCTATGATACGCGGAACCAGGAACATCCGCTCCAGATAGCTGGAACTTGCCCGGGATTAGCGGAACCAAGTTGGGATGGCTTCATATCCATCCCGGTTCTCCATATGCTATCCCAATGGAAAAGTAAATATAGTATATGTAATAAAAACATTTTACATGAACTAAAAAGAACGTGACAAAATTTTTCATATTGGAATATTAAATAATATTTCATCAATTTAGAAATATAAAATATATATATATATATATATATATATATATATATATATATATATATATATATATATATATATATATATATATATATATATATATCATGTCGATAGTTTGGGCTCATGGCAACCACCTCTGACTCCAAAGTTGCCGTCGTGCATACACGTCTCAGCTTTTCTCTAGTTTTTTTTTACTTACTTTTCTTCAACAAGAGGAAGTGCAAATGCAGTTCCAGGACAAAGCACAGGTTGAGATATAAGCGGCATGGTTTTGTTCTGGTTTATTTTGATTAGGCTTTGTCTTGGTCGGTGGGCCGTTTGCCTAGCATAGCAAGAACGCGGGCAGCTTGTGTGTGATAGTGTTCCTGGTTTCGTACCAAGAACCATGGCCCGCGTTAGACATATCATAGGCCAGTGTGATAGCCCCTTTAGGAATGATGTTGCTTATGGTAGGGATTGACACTGGATTTTAACTTTGTAAACCAGTTATAGTAAAATATAACTATAAGTCTATCCTTCAGGAGTGTGTATATTGTAATATGGCATCAATGGCCTCTGCAAATGCTAGAATAGAGTAAAGGGGAAAGATTGACAGATAAGCATTAGAGTTGAAGGAAAAAGAAGCCAAGTGAGAGGCATACAGGACAGTGATGGGTAGAAGTAGTATTAAACATCAGCCACTCATAGCCTTGCACCAATTTATCAACACACTCCCAGGCCATCACTGCATTCTGTCTAATATACTGATAGTAAGTACATAATTGGTAGTAAGTGTGACATATTAAATGTTGACTATGGCCAGCATGACCAAGGGGAGAATTCAATAATTTTTAAGAGAGAAATGAGAGGAAAACTTGTAGTTGCTAGACTAGAAGAACCAAATATATAAACTGAAGAATGAGGATGAAGAAAATAAAAGATAGACTACTGTATGATGAGTGGTGAGAATAGGGAAGCAGCTCTTCACCCATACACCACCAAATATGATAGGTGTTGTGTTATGTGGTTGGTTAATAGTTATTGTGACAAAACAAATGATGGAAGAGTTGTTGCTACGTCTATTAACTAGTAGGACATGTAATGGGATTGATATATTATAATGATTTAAGACATGTTATGTAGTCTGAGTCAGAAACTTCTGACAGGTAGCAACATAATGTCACCATCAACTCTTTCATGTTAGTCACATTCCATTCTGTCTTTCCAGTTGCTTTCTCTAAGGTTTACTAATAGTACATGCACAGTAGACAAACATATTTGTTGCATTTGGTATTTTTTATTTCATTTTCAAAACTTTCCTCAATAGTACCATGGAGCTTGTCCTGATGTGTTATGACCATTTGTTATGTGTTTTGTTATACAAGAATGCCAAATGAAACCTTACTGGTTTTACCTCCAAGGTTTCTCTGTAAAAGAAAGAATGTGTGTTTGTCATAGATTTGAAATTACTGAATGGCAGTTTTACATAGAGATGAGAAAGTGTTTTAACTGCTTAACAACCTTTATTGTAGAGTGGAAACTTCTTGCTGGCAACTTACCGATGTCAAGCTAACACCACTCGCTTGGAGGTACGGATCAGAACCATTGAAGGACAATATGGCACACTACAGGCCTACATCACTCCCAGACTGCAGCCCAAGTGTTGTCAGGTGTGTATATTACTATTCTCTGTGTTCTATGTATGTCTGTCTCTGTCTACTTATTTATCTGTTTCTCTATGTATATCTTGTTGCCCTATTTTATTTTGAGTGGCTTAAGAAATCATTTGAATAGAAATGTTGCTAGAAACAAAGTATATACAGTGACAGTCCAGTCTTTTGCACTTATGGAACTATACAAGTGCTGAAATATTGAATATTCTAAAAGATCAGATGGGAATTTGATCAGCTATATTATAAATGAATACATGATAACATAGGCTAGTATTAATTTGCTTTTTTTACAAAAGAAAGAAAACTAATGTGTTCACGGAATATTTTTATAGAAATTGCAAAACTTTTCACAGGATGTTTAGAAATGAACCATTAGTTCAGCCTCAGCAAACTTGATAAGTAAACAGATATTTTCCAGCTTCCACCCAAGAAACTTTTTCATATCTGATCTAATATAATTTTAATGTAACTTCAGGACATCTATTTTGAATGCTTCTCAAGATGAACACCAATTGATTTATTTCTTGCATCTGTGCTTCATGTTTTTTGATAGGTATCAAAGTTAACTATATCTAAATCATTCTTATCCTGATCTGACCATAGCATCATACTTTACATTGTAGAGGAGACTGGGTCTTGTTGTTACAATTTTTTTTTTGTTTTTGTGCACAGCACAAAAAATTTATTGAGATGAAGTTTGTTTACTTGTCTAATTAAGAAAATGCCTATTTATTGAAAATACTGTTCAAATTAAAAAAAACATTGTTGCAGAAAGTAGTACAACTTCTGTTAATGAGGTGGTGTCAACTTACCAACTAAGTCTGGGCAAGGGGTTAAATTGTGACACCTCTTGGGATAATTTGTTACAGCTAATTTTCTCTTACAATCACATTGAAAAAAAAACAAAAATCATTATATGGATATGCCTGGTGGCAAATTTGACTCAAAAGTGTATTTAAACAAATCCTTGAAACTTTGAAACACCTCAAGTGGTTTATTGGTATGCTTGACAGCTGATTTCCTTTCTCAATCATCTAGTCTGAATCATCATTGTCCATGAATTTCTTGTTGCACAGATCACAGAGACAGTCCCGGCATCCATCGGTGAAATCAGTGTGTGCCCAGGCCTTACAGACCATACACTCTTCCCATTCTTCACCTGGAAGGGAGTTGTTAGAGTTCCAATCTGACCATACAATGCATTTCCAATCTACATCTTGCACACTGTGAAGCTGCTCTCCTTTCTCTTTTTCTTTTCTTTTGTACAACTGACATCAATCTTGCATCAAATTTTAGTGCAGTGAATAGATTGATTTCAAGAAGCATTAGACCTACTTCAAAATCTTTGGCAATATTCTGCAACGACTTATTTTCAACCAAAACTACCCTAGCAACTCTTTCCATGACATCAGGAGGGATATTCCCTCTGTTAGTCTTCCTTTTGTTATTTCTGGGCATGGTGTGTTACCCTAAAATATGATGAGTTAAGTTGTTGTATACTTTGATACACTGTAACAATTAATTTCAATCATACATTTTCGTGTACAACCACTTGTTCAGCACTAACAATGTGTGGTAACCATGGCATGATTCACATGTCAAAGAACTCTTCAAGTACATCTTGGTGGGGTACAGACAACTTCAATGATGTCACACATGTTTAGTAAATTAAGGATTAACTTGCAACAAAAAATTACTTTTCTTGTTAAAAAAATCATTTTTAAGCCACACCTTTGGCTGCAAATGTCTGTCAGTGTAACACTCATTGGTGATTGTGATGGCTTGAAGAAGGCTTTTAAATGGCTTGAGTCCCACGCGCCATCCACATCATTATGTTCGAAATCATGACCTTGTAACAACTTACCCATGTAACAACTAGACCTGGTCTCCACTACCTATTATGTGGATTTCCTCTATCAACTCTGAGTATTTTACATTTACTAATATTTGATTTAATTTGCCCTCTATTTGCCCATTCATTCATCATATGTAAGTCTGTGTGCAGTATTACTGCATTAAGATTCTGCCTCATTATATACTCGTACCTATCTGTGTTATCCAGAAATTTGCTAATAAATTGGAGACTCAATACTTGAACATCTTAATAGTCGAACTTATCAATACTTGAACTCAAAAGTTCAACTTAATACTCAATAAAAATATCTGATAGTCAAATGTCTGCACATGTGATTGTAAACAAAGGCTCCTGGCCTCTCCCTCACCCCCTCCACCAATTGTCCAGCTGTGGTCATGAGAATAACATTCTCCTGCATTTTGTCTGTAGTTTTTCATTTAGAAACTTACAATGGCACCAAAGGGGCTTATTAGTGATGAAGATATCTGGTACTCGAATGTAAACAAAACTCTGGCCTCTCCCTTCCCGCCGCCACCAGTTGTCCCATTCTGATACCAGTAGTACCGATGAATAACCTCCCTCCTCCTCCCCATCCTTCTTCCCGCTTCTACATTATCCATCACCAGCCTTTACTTATGGTATGTACAAATCAAAATTATAAAAAAAATTTACATAGAAATTTTTGTAAACTTAAGGTTTTGTTAAGGTTAGAATAATTACCTGATTTATAGGTAACGGTAGTGAGACTTTTTGATACTCAAACAGCCATTTGGAATTAATTAAGTTCGAATATTGAGTCTCCACTGTACTTGTAAGAAACAAAATATTTTCTGCTTTTTGTGTGTGTTACTCCATGTATATAGGAAATGGATAATCATTCAGAAGTTAAGCAGCCAAATCTAATATCCATGAATTTCACAAACTAGGGGCTAACATGCCACAATTGTGGTTTTGAGATATTTAGGGTTAACTTTGAACTACTGTACCACATAGAAAACAAAGACATTCATAAAGTATTATATATCAATGGAAAGCTTATGACAAGACAAATCTTTTTCAAATCAGTTTCCTTGAAAAAAAAGAAAAAAAAAAAAAAAAACTAAAAAAAACCTACAAGAAAACAAAACGGGTTTCCTTAGTTATCATCAGATTGCTGCCCAAATTGGACCACAGGAAACTTGCACTATTAATGTGGTAACAATTTTTGGCCAAATATAATCCAAATGAATTTCTTTATGAATTTGTTTCTCCAAAAAACAAAAAAAATTATGGTTTTTGTAGATTTTCATTATGTTATGGCTGTAATAAAGGCATCATTCATTGACATATTCATAGTTGGGTACATAACCTGATGACAGATGTATAAGTTACTATGTGGAGGGAGCTGGATGGAGCGTGGAGGGGTTAATAATCCAGAACTTTCAAGGGCACAAAATGTGACAAGCATGTGTACACAACACACACTGAGACACACATGGCAGCCACATGTTGCTGATTGGTCGAGAGAGGGGTGGCATCCCAGCTGCACTCCCATTGGCTGCCTGCCTGCATTAGTTGAACCCTCTTGCCCACTAAAACCCAACTCATCTAGCTGTTTCTAGCTGCTTTATACAAATCAAAGTTAGCAACACTCAATCTTGTGTAGCTCTGCTATAAGGACAAGTATCAAAATTCAGTCTTCACCACATGTTTCAGCAATGGTTGGTCTGGCAGGAAACACAGAGAGTACAATTTCAGTTGTGGTGGCGTGTTGGCCCCTATCGTACGGGGCTCCTCATATGTGTTACTAGAATTTGCCATGGTTACAATGGTAAATTAAAGTGAAGAAAAGTAAGGAAATTGAGTTTAATATAAATGTAATAAGTTCGCAATGTTTTACAGTGTCACATAAAAGGCAATAACAAGCTCTTTTCCTTCAGATATCATTTTAAAAACTTACTAATAATAGATATAGATATTCAGGTAGATTTATAAAAGCAGGAGTGGTAGCATCATCTCTCAGTGGTTAATTTATCAGCTTGGTCCTTTAAAAGGAACGTAGGCCTTTAAAAGTTTAGATCTAGAAGACAAACATATTGGCCTTTTCTTGGCCTTTTTTTACTGCTTAGGATAGTCAGCATATATTAACTATTGTCTTCCCAAAATCAATGTATTATGAGTTAATACAAGAAAATGGGTTTCAAAATTATCCTTATACATATCATGCAAACATCACGCATATATTATTCATGTTTCATATTGGTTTAGTACATGTTTGTACATCCTGTCTCAGATCATGATTCATTGGTAAGCCCTCCTCATGCTCGCTGCTTCAGTCTGTTGTCTAGTGTCATGACTCATGATAAACATTATTTTGGTGAAATACTGTAAGGACATTTCTAGCAAGATATCATCCAAGCCTCATCCATATGGGCCATCCCTGAGTATACTTAAACTTGATTTTGCAGGATATTGTAAGATAACATTGATTATTGGCTCTATCAAGCTAATTAGTGATCTTTGTCATTATTAAACCTAATAAACATGGGATTATTTTGTCCATATCATCTATATTATGATGTAATAAGGCTGGCCTTTTTTTATCATAAGTGTGGCTTCATTTGAATTGGAACATCTGGCAACTCTGTTGGTGGGGGAAGGGATCTGAATGTGGAAGGGATGAAAGTGAATCAAGTGTATCTCTTAGTGTTAAGATGTTGTGATAAATGACTGTACATTTGTTTAGAGACTATGTCTATTGTACTGTTGTCTAAAATCCAGTGAGGAAACCTGTTCCAGTCCTTTATGAGTGCTTGTATGTGTCTTTGTTAGTATGATATTATGTTTGGTATGCTTGGTTGTGTATGTTATGAATGCATTATATTGTTTTTGTGCTGTGGATCAATGTCACTCCTCAAAAACCTCAGTGTTTGGTTACCTATAGAACAGATGGAATCTATATGAGTGTTGAATTAAGATCTGTGGAAAGATGAACGCCAATAAGTATGCAGTGCGTGGTGCCCAATAAGGACGCCCGTACATTTAGGGCACCACACACTGTTTACATTGTGGACCACTCGTGGGGTAAATTAGATTGGATAGTGCTTTTACAGTTTCTTAGGAAATTTCATTCCTGTGAGAGAGGCAGTTTTGGAATGTCATATGATGTGTCTTAGGACTGGCAATAGTTTGATAAAAATGCGAACCTATTGGTTTTGGGTATCTGGGATTTGTCCAGGAGGTACGCACACAGCCCCAATCTTTATCTTTTCTTTCTAAGCAGTCCTGATGCATTTTTCTCATGCATTGCATGACAAAATTGATCTACAAATAGAAAAAGTTGTAATTTTCAATTACAAAATTAGTAATTAATCATGAAAAAAATGTTGCAACTCCTAGGTTTTCATAAGAAAACTGAGTTTTTTAGACCTTAGCTTATATTTGTTACTGCATCTCTTCAGTCATCACAAACCCAACAGTTGATACCTGCTGACATGAAGGCATAATGGTTAAGCTTAAAAATAAAACCAAATTTTGATGTCCAAGAGTTGTCACGTCCTGTAGAGAAGTTTTTAAATGCCAAGTGCATACCTAATGGACCGATGTGTACCTATTAGACACTTTACCCTAGTAGACAAACTTTTCAATCTTCATCCTATCAGTATGACAAAACCATTTCAGTTTCACTCATTCCACCATTCCATTTGCACAGATGTTCCTACCACATGTTTTCAATGGCCACACTAAACCACCCTTTCATATCATGTGGCTCAGGAAACTCATTCCCACTGCACTGCTATGATCTATTCCATGTCCAAGTTTCTGATGCATACACTAAAGCTGGCTGGAGAATGATGTTCCTTAAACCTGTCTGTACATCCTTGGACACATTTTTTCCTTTCATACAAATAGCTTTTGAGTGATCTTGTGATATGCATACCATTTTTCATTATTTTTGTTTTATTTATTTATTTTGTGTGTTTTCTCTTACCTTTGTATCCTGTTTTCAATTTCATCATCACATATTCATCCACCACAGTTTTTGTTACACATTAGTGTCATTCACTTCGTTTGATTAGGCACATTGATAAATTATTATAGTACTCACTTTGTCAGCATTTGCATTTTTATCTCAGTATTCCAGTATCATCATTGCTTCAGTGTTTTACTTTCTTTTAATCATTTCTTTTTATATTCTTCCTTCAATAAATGTACATATTTATGTAAATACAAACCAGCTAAAAACATGTAAAGTAGTATAAAATAGATAAACTGAACAATTGGATAAGCTGTCAGCTATCTCACTCCATATAGTTCACTTTATTAAGATTTTATTGTGTATGTGTATATGCATAACAGATATTACTGTGTTATCATGATGTATTGATATGTTATGCTTATTGTGTTTTGTACCTGCCAACAGCTGCACTGTGTGTATAGTGCAAAGGAAGCCATCTTTAAATCAGATAACATCTCAACCATTTCAATCCTCAAAGACGTCCTCACCAAGGAGGCAACACGAAAGAAAGTATGACCCATTAGATTCCACTTGAATTACTGAAATTCTGTGACATCATATATGTAAATGAACACTTTTTTCATCAGTTAATTTACAACTTTCTTGCTTTAGGTTCAGTTGGACATCTCTTGTGAAGTGAGTGAGGAGAGTGTGGTGCACGCTCTCCAGCTCCTTCACCCACGGCTTGGTGCACAGCTTATGTTGGCAAAGCAGGTATGTTTTCTTTCTTCTTTTATGGAAAAATTTTTACCTACAGCTTTGATTAAATGATTAAATGCCTCAGTACTATGGACTAAAAGGGGGTAACATTAGTCCAATGAAGCTGATTGTTCATTGGTACTGACACTAAATATAGTTTATATTAGTAATGGTTAATAGTGACAATTACATAATGAAAACAGGAATAAATACAGTATTGTACTTTTAATCAAGCACACTATTATGCAATCTGGCAGTGTGAAACATGTTTTTCCTCCAGACAGCATGCAATATGGAGATAACTTTAGCCTGTTCCTCTGAGGTTAATACTGAGGTGTCAGATAGATATTCCTCATGGTATGGTTATAGAGAGTTATGATGATTCAAACAGAACTCATAAAGGAAGGGCAAAAACTTTGGAGCAGTGAGCTACATGTGTTGTTGCACTATGTAAACAGAGTGACTGCCTTCCAACTAACAGTCTGTTCTCAAAGCAGCAGCTTGTGTCAGGTGTTGCTACAACTCCATCTGTTGCACACAGAACTTTAGTATGGAGTTGGCTGCTCCAGATTTTGTCAGCTTCATCTGAAATATTTTTAAAAGATGTCCATACTACTGAGGTATGAGTGTATGATTTTATTCTCATTGAATGAAATCTTAATTCATGTTTTCTTAGTTAGGAATGAAACTTCATAAGAAAATTATCTTGATTTACACTTATCTTTTGTAGGTATCACTGATAGATGCTCTGAGGGAACTGAGTTCCCATGAATCAGACACAAGTTTTCTTTCCCCTGAGTACCAGTACATCCTGGACAATGCAGATGACCTACAAGCACAGTACCGAAAACAGCCATGTCATCTAGAGCGTTTGTATGGTAAGTATCTGATCTTTTCTGAAAACCTGAAGATTCAATATTGTGTATGGTTATTTTTATCACTATATGGAGTACATGTGTTATGAATTTGGAATATGGTAATGTACTAGAAATGTATTGATATGTAAAGAATTAATAGATTTTTAAGGTTTCACTTTTTTCCTTATTATATCTCATTATTAGCCTCTTTTTTTTTTTCAGGTATGATTACAGACTTGTACATTGATAAGTACAAATTCAAAGGCATTAATGTCAAGAGCCGTGTTCCCCAACTCTTGGAAATATTGGACAACTATGGTAATCTTAACATCCAGCACCTTACAAACTTCTTTCAAGCACAGTAGAAGGAATAGCTTGTGTATGGTTAAATCTCTTCTGTTGTATGAAACACTTTTTCATGCAAGTGGTCTCATGAGTTCAGTACCATTCATGATTGGTAACTCATTAATTCTTGCTGAATCCAAATTATTGTAATTTTTTTTACCATGCATCCATTTTTACAAGTTTTACATGTAAGATCGATTTTGATCAAGTAAAAGCAACAAATCTCTTAAACACACAAATAAAAGAAATTCGGATCTGAATAAGTCATAAACTGTTTTGATATATAGAATTGAAAGGCATGTAAAAAGCTAGAAAAAGTAGGAGATTTTTTACCTAATATGCCAAAATGAACCAATTTTTAGAGATGTTAAATATGTCACACAAGTTCTGTGGTTCACCAGTTGCATTTGCAGTGCAGAACTCATGAGATCTACTTGTCAAGTTGAAGTACACACAAGTCCGTCCAGGATAGGTTTTTATAAGAAATTTACAATATAGAAGAAATCTATTAGTATTAGCAGTAGGTGAGATGGTGCTGTCACCTCTTACAAGGGATGTAGTGATAAAAGTAAGGCTTCATAAATGTGATAAATTTGTAAGATGGTATGTTGTGGAGACACTGTAAGAGTATTATATAATTCAGATTTAATCAGGTAATGAAAAGAATTAAGCATTGCATACATTGAATGTAGTTAAGACAGCAATTAGCCATCCATGGGAAAAATGTAGTCTGACCTCACGATTGGAGTGTCCTTCAACAATGTTGGCGAACTGATTTTATCCTCCAATTTGAACAAACTCCTCTTCAAGCAACACCACTTGGTCACTATAATAATCCCTCTTGCATTCCTCCTCTTCCTCTATTTACACCATTGTTGCCCTCTCTCTCTCTCTCTCTCTCTCTCTCTCTCTCTCTCTCTCTCTCTCTCTCTCTCTCTCTCTCTCTCTCTCTCTCTCTCTCTCTCTCACATTATATGGTACTTTGTGTTTTGTTTTGTATTTTTCTACAATTACATTATTTTTATTCAATTCTATGTAGGGCACAGTATAAGAAAATAAACAAATAAAAAAAAATGAGGCCAAGGATTTTAGGAGCTGGAGCAGATTAATTCTTTTAACATTGATTTGAATAGGATAAATTGTCTCCTAATTCAAACAGCCTAAAAGTATCATATATTTCAGTGCTTTCAAAATTTTGTATAGACTTTTAAAACTTTCATGGGGATAAATAGATACCTTGTCAAAATTTAGATGATCTAGATACATAGAATACAACAGTACTACATGGTATGACAACATAAATCAATAACATGATGATGCTTGGACGTAGCTATTTTTATGGGGATTTTAGCATTACTTTCAAGTGACTGACATGGCTGAGTAATCACACACCAAAATAAACATCTCATAGGACTACTCTGGTGTAATAGGAGAGAAATCCAGATGTTCCAGTTTTTAGCTGTTGTAATCCATTCTTCATGGTGTGATGGCATGGACACTAAAACAGGAACCAAGCTGGATATCCAACAAAATTGTGTTGGTTAGACACAGCAATGCTTTCGGTAGGACACTCAAGTTGCCCATTTTGTATTCAAAATTATTGTTTCCATATACTAGTAATCTGATCTGTGTAACTTGGATTTGTATGTGGCACAGACTACAAGTTATGTGAATAACTGGGATTTGTGACCACCCTGCTTAACTCCTTAACAAATATTTACTTGCTCATATAGCTTTACTTTCTACACATGCAGGGTAGCTCACAAGAATGTAAGGACTTGTGAAATTCTGTTTACACTAGAACTTTGTCTTCATGCCTTAAGAAAATAGTAATAAAAAAATAGGGTTTTTTTCTTTATTTACGAAATTTGCACAATTTGTAGCCTTAAAATTAAATACTATGAAGAACAGCTCTCAGTACCCTTACCAACTCATCTGCATACACATACATAAACTTTTTCTGGCAAGAAATATAAATTTCTTTCACTACCAAACAGAAGTTAATTAATTAAACCTCCATTTACACATTTGAAACAGGAATATTACTCAGTTGTGTGCAATCATAGGAGTTACTCAGTGTTCAAACATAAATCTGGAGGTGAGTATATCTGCTGCATGATTAATGTGTAAACAATTGTTAATGCCTACAGAAATATATTATAATAATGAAAGACAGAGAGAGAGAGAGAGAGAGAGTGGGGCGTGGTTGCTGAGGATGGAAGGATGAGAGTTGAGGTACGACCTGAAAGGTATTTACTGTGTGGTCAGGTACCCAATAACAGCTTCCACAAAACAGACATGGCAGGTTTCAGCTGCCGGGAGATATAGTTCAAATCAAGGTTTTAGTAGATGACTGTACATAAAAGTAGTTACAAAGCAAAGCATTTCTGCCTACTTGGTGTTGCTTGCTGTAACTTATCTTCCCATTGTGTATTTCTAGATGAATTTCTTCAAACACATGATTTTGCATTATACTTCATTCAACATAAATATCTGCACAGAAAAAAAAAAAAAAAAAAAAAAAAAAAAAAAGACAAGTTGGTATATGGTTTTGATGCAGTAGTTCATATTTGGTTAATTTGAACCACCTTACTTCTTAGCAAAAGCAATCTTCATGGCATGTGTGGGAGTGATCTTGAAGCCTTGGAGAGCATCCTTGGCTGCTGCTGACTGCATCTCATTTTCAAATTCCACAAAAGCAATATCATGGCGACCAGGAACCAAACGCACCTCCTTGAATCCGGGAAATCTGAAACAAAGAGTCTATTAAAATTTCACCCTTTAACTCTTACAAAATACTGAAAACTTGAAACTAATGTAGTAGAGCACAACAAAATATTTTTCCTTCCTTCACAGTCCAATAATGAGACGTGTCATACACTATGTGGTTGGAGTAAATTAATCTGAGGTGGGCACGACTCGAAAAAATTGAAGTCTGATTCACCAGCTCATCAAGTCCCATCTGATTATCCAACTCAAGTGCCTAAAATATAAGTCAATTCTATAAAAAAAAAAATATATATATATTTTTTTTTTAATGCAATATTTTTAAGCAATTTTCAATGTTTCTAATGAGAATTTCATGCTTTTTTACCCTAAATAAGCCATTTATAATTAAGACAATAAGAAATCAACTATACTTTATATAATATGATATGAGACGTATACAAAAAACTAAACTAAACATGTATAATACCTACTTTATACTTGTAAAATATAACCTTTTTATTAAATATTTAAAAATTAATGCAGGGTTAGTTTGATTTGATTATCTGATTGAAAAATGCAAGTCCGATTAATCAGATAATCATAACCAGACTTCTGAACTGGACTGCCCACCTCTGGGATTAATTTATTGCCATGATGTCCTACAGACATCAATAATAAGCCTTATCCAAGTTGCCAATTTTACAGACATCAAATAGATAAATATATATGTATACCATGGTTGTCTTTCACAAAAAGAGAGGTAACCATGACAAGGCACACAACTTTCACATTCAGCCATTCATACCACTCCCTCAATCCCTTGCCCAAGATAAAAAGGATTTGGTACAATTTCCCTCAATTTAATGGGATCAGCTGCACAGCACAGCTTGGATAGTTCTGTTAAACAAGGTTCCTCTGTAATAAGTACCCTCATTTGATTGCCACATGTGTGAGACTATCATAGTGTTATATCTCCTTTGAAGACTGTGGAGCCACATCATTCCTCAAACACTCATAATTGCTCATCATTCCCTCCTGTCAGTCATTCTAATATGGTCCAGTGTTAGTCTTCTTCCCTTTAAGTCTTAACTGTCAGGGTGTTCTCTGAGTTACCAAGTCCACTTCCAGGTAAAATTCATATACTTTTAAAATGCCAGACTACTATTTTAGTTGATAGCATGTAAGATGCACTTTTTCTTCCCCAAATTTTGGCTCATAAAATTGGCCTGCATCTAATATACAAAGTTGAGACTTCCCATAGGCTCATCTTCTTCCTGACGCTTATTAACATACCTCACGATCAGTACCTTACTTACTCTAACTGCATGCATCATTACTTTATTGCTGGTATTGTTATTACCAGTATTATTATTTTAAAATATCATACAAATAAAAGCAATCAAGCCTGAGAGACTGTGATGTATGTTTATAAATACCAGCTGATCAGAACCCTGATTCAATGCCATCTGACAGTAACAGTAACAGCAACTTCATGATCATAAAGTTGATAGTAAAAATAAAAGAAAAGTAAAAAAAATAATAAAATAAAAGATAAAAGTTGCTTGTGAAAAAAACGAAAAATAAATAAACCAACAAAGAGAAAACATCAGGGGGACCATTGCATCTACATCTCATTCATTCATAACAACATATATCTGAGAGAGAGAGAGAGAGAGAGAGAGAGAGAGAGAGAGAGAGAGAGCTAGCCAGCCATTAATGTGCATACCAGTGGGCAGTGTATAAAGTCAAACAATATTAATTGAATCTTAAATAATATCATATGGTCAAAACAAGAGATAGATAAATGATCTGGAAGAAACTTAACACGTGTGATGCTGCCTTTAGTGTAAACAATGAGTAAGGAACAAAATGCTTCATGCTCATTTGACTTTATCTATACTATTCTTGAACTTCACTTCTTTCTGACGGTAAGATTATTTTTAATGTGAAATTATTATTTTTGCTGCTTATTATTGTGTGGAGACTATGAGCATGAAGGAGTCACTTTGGAAGTTGGAGGTACATAAATGCAAATAAAAGCAATGAACAGAAGCATACATTAATCACAGATTTGGGGAATACTTCAGTATTCTACATTCAACTTCCACATTGTTAGTATCACAAGAAGACTCCTGTGTGGTGTGTCTGAAACTAAGAATGACATCACACATCAGCTCCTTTGTTACAAAAACAATACATTACTTACTGTGTGAAGAGCATAGACAACATCATCTCAGATGTCTCATCTGGAAGATTTGTAAGGAAGAGAATCTGGTTGGGAGGTTGTTCAGGCACCCCCATACCACCAGCCCCATGCACTGGTGGTGGCTGGTTGAAAAGATTTGGTCTTGGAGGTACAACTGTGGCTCCAGGTTTTGCTGAAATGATGGAATAACACTAAAAAAATTGAAAAAATAAACAACAAAATACACATTTCTACTAATGATCAGCCTCAGAGAGCCACATGCTTCTGAGGAGCCAAAGTTTCAGCAGCTGTCAGGCTGATACCAGCCTGACAGTCTACGAGTGCAAGGATGTTCTCATCATATATACAAATGAACAAAACAAAAACTGTTACAATTTAAAGGAAGTTCCCTATCCTACTATGATGATCATCAATACTTATAAGTTCTGATTCATAAAAATATTACATCATGGTGGCATATCAGTGTGTAGAATAAAGTATTAACAGGTGGGTAACACACCTTACAGCACACAACACTTACCTGAAACAGCACCAGCAGCAGGTACGGTTGGTGCTCCCTTGGCATCCTTTCCTTTCTTTTTCTTTTTCTCTTCTTCCTTTCGTTTGGTTCCTCTTTCCTTGTATGTGCCTTTCTGCTTTGCTATTAGGTCTGAGTCAGTCTTGCTGTAGGCAATTTTCTGCAATATTAAGATCATCCTTCAAACCATAATACACCTTAAGGATAAATTGCCTCTCCACTCATTTTTTTTATGAGAAAGTATGCTTCTAGAATTTAAATGATTTGTAAATAATATCCTTAAACACTAACTAGCAGCAACAGAGAACAATGGAATCATCCCAATAAGTAAAAGTTGTCATGAACTGGAAAATTAAGGTGAGGCATGATGGATCTCAAGTCAACTAATGGACATTTATGTATTTCTGAAATATATGAAAATGCAGGGAACCCAGCATAATTTTCTCTCTGTTAGGAATTACTTATTAAATAGGAATGTTACAGCCAGCAAGTTATATATACAATACAGCTGCTCTCCCCGGCTAATAAGAGATCAGACTATGAAGGTATTGTTAGTCATATTCCCTTTACATTTTCCACTGTATATTTCTAAACATTCTAAGCCCATGGAAGAACACAATGATTGGATTGCTGCATTTAATTCAAGTTATACTATTAACTCTACTGAAGAAGAACAGGCATTAAATGTTTTTGATAAAATGCTACTAGAAGTAAAGTCTCTCAATACTCATTCTCTTTTTCATTTCTGACTGTCTGTGCAAGATACACATACTCCTTAAACATCTATCTCCATTATATTCAATTATTTTTGTCTGTTGCTCCCAAATCCCATCTCACCACAATACAGAGCAGTAGGTCCTATTTTCTCATACAATATTCTTTCCATTAATTCCAAGTGTCCTACTCACAAACAGTCTATCTATAGGTCCTAACACTTTTCCTACTTCTTTCAGCCAAGCTCTAACCTCTGTTTCTACTCCTCTGTTACACCACAACTGTAGATACAAGATATTTGAAGCACTACCTCCTGCAGTCTTACATTCATCCTACCACCTGCCTTCTAGAAGCACCTTACTCTCTTCAACATGAGCCTTCTGTTTTCTTCTACACCTCCATCTAAATTCCTGTACCATTCTAGTTATCTTCCCATTTGATAAGATTATATAATATAATATATATATATATATATATATATATATATATATATATATATATATATATATATATATAGAGAGAGAGAGAGAGAGAGAGAGAGAGAGAGAGAGAGAGAGAGAGAGAGAGAGAGAGAGAGAGAGAGAGAGAGAGAGAGAGAGAGAGAGAGAGTTGTATTGAGTTAGGAAGTATACATTTGTAGAGATTACAATTAACAAGAACGTCTAACATCATAGTTGTTTCACCAAGATGACACAGCAAATTTCAGGTTAACATTTTATGAGAGAGAGAAGTCAAGTATGTTCAATACAAACAAAAGATGGTTGACTACCCCCAAAAAAAAAAAAATATGTTTAAAAGGCTATGTTCAATGCCAGGATGAAGAAATAGAGTTTTTGAGTTACTGAACAACATAATTATTGCCATCACCATTTAAAAATAAGTGTTGAACAATCTGTGGCTTGTTAGTAAGAAATATTTTATTCTTGCTGAGTTCATAATCTGTCTAATGATGCTGAAAAGTATTATCATAATGAATGCATTAAACAAGTTTGACAGAGATCACACATGAATAACAATGAGTGGCAGAACTGAGGTGCATGAAACAACAGTTACTAGGTTAGAAACAATAAAAAGGAAAACTGAGATGAATGCACAGAGATGGATAGACAGTATGAAGGTGGTTTAAAAAATAAACACTCATGACAGACTCCATCAAGAGCTTTGGTATACCTCAGGCAAGACCAAAAGTTTCACTGAAAATACCTGAAAGAGAATTATCAAGAATAGTAATGATGTTCCTTTATTGAATCCAAACTGAATAAGACAGATAATAAACAGGGATTTTAAAGTTTTGGCATGAAAAAAAATTAGACATTGATAGTTTGAAGGATTATAATAAGTCTCTTATTTCAAGATTATAAGCCCTCTAAGTATCAAACCAAGAGAGTACACAGAAGACATCATAGAGAATTTCAACTACAGGTTTGTATACAGTCCAAGGCTGGAGTGAAGGGGTAAGTCCAAACTCATCCAATGTGAGTGGCTAGCAGAGATTTGAAAAAGAAAGAGTTAAGATTTTGAGATGGTAGTAATGCCATTTGTGAAGCAAACTAAAAGACAAGTTTGGTATTCCCTTGAGAAGGATAACTGCACCAGAAAAAGCCTTTTAGTATTTCAAAGGAGAAATATTTACCATTGGCTTGTCATAGAAGGGAAATCCCTGCATGGCCCTCATGGCATTGGTGGCACTCTGGATTTCCTTGAAGATGACAAATGCCTGACCACGCATCTTTAGCGTTTTCAAGGCAACAATGTCAAGAATCTGGCCGAACTGAGAAAATATCGCATACAGTGATCTCTTGAGTTCTGGGAAAAATAAATAGATATGCATTAATCCAACAAATTCATTAGGTTTCATATACATTATATATATATATATATATATATATATATATATATATATATATATATATATATATATATATATATATATATATATATGGAGGCGGTGGCGTAGTGGATAAGGTAGTGAGCATGGGATCGGGCAGACATCCATGTGTAGGTTTGAATCCCACCACATACCACCTTGAAACTTTGCCATTTGTTGAGTAGTTTAAAGTTACCTACATGTCACCATGATACCCACATTCCAGGAGGAGTAATTGCTTTACACCAAAGATGCACTTGGGTGGTGAAATGACCCCTAATATGGATACCATTATACATAAAATTGCCTGCACCACTAATGGGTGGAAGCTGAACAGTACTTCCCATACTCTTCAAGTATACCTACAGGTGCTATAGGCAATAACATAAAATACATACTTACATACATAAGTATAAGTCAAAAAGTAATGTAATCTATATCATGCTGAGTAGTTCTGATTTCCATTTTTCATTTTACTGACAGGCAGTATAGAATATGACTAATAGATGAAATGAAAGAGAAGTGTTCCTTACAAAAGGAGACTGAATCTTTTAAATTTACATCCCTTAGATAGATTGAGGGAGTTTGATTGCAGTCTTTAAGTAGTGTAAAGAATATGATGTAATTCCCTCAGCTAGCAGTCTAAGTGAGACAAAAAACATAACAAGCATCATAAAATCAGACTTAAAAAGGAGGTAGGAAGAAATGGGTTCTCAAGTAGAGTAGGAGATGAATGGAATAAACTCAAGAATCAGGTTGTTCATGTCAACTCGATCGCCTGCTGGTCACCCAGCCAGTCTTCCCCATTACGGAGCAAGCTCAGAGCTCATAGACCGATCTTTGGGTAGGACTGAGACCACAACACACTCCACACACCGGGAAAGCGAGGCCACAACCCCTCGAGTTACATCCCGTACCTATTTACTGCTAGGTGAATAATAGCGGTCACACATTAAGAGGCTTGCCCATTTGCCTTGCCGCCGTGGACTTGAACCCAGCCCTCTTGATTGTGAGTCAAGCGTGCTAACCACTACACTACGCGGTGTGTGTGAAATCATTAGAACTTTAAAAAATAGAAGTTTACCTAATATGATGATAAGTGGAAATAGGTAGATATATTTTCTATAGGTAGTCCTAATGGCTTATTACAACTTCCCTAATTTTCTTATAATTTTGAACTAATGATAGAAGTCAATGTCATACTTCAGCTATGGAACAAAAACTCAGACTCACCATCTTTCTTCACCTTCTCATTGAGGTTGTTGACATAGATGGTGTGGTTTGGTCTGATGTCCAACATTGTGACACGCTGTTTTATCTGCAAAGTAGAAAATAAGTAAATGAAATGAGTAAAACTTTCAAACCATTCTTAAAGGATGCTGGATATTGTACTGACCAGTCAAACGGGAAAGTGTAACAACTGAAAATACAATGCATCCAATCATGAAAGATTTATCAGACCAAGTTTGTAAAGATGAAATGGAAAATGCACAAGAACTATATATTATCTACCCATGAATGATGAATTAACATATCCAGTGTGCCCTGTCTTCCTTGAGTTTCTTTGGTTAATATTCATTACCAAGAAACAAACTGCACCCTTCTAGTCCAAATTCCACAATGGGTGAAAGAAAACTGTGCTTAAGATTTTATATCTACACATATATTAGTAACTTGAACACTTATAGTCGACCGGGGGAAGAAATTTGACGAGAAAAGAGGGGCAAGAACTTTTACAAGGCGCAAAACCCTTCTATATGATTATTTTCAAACAAGCGAATAACAGGAGATAGATCTCGTATTGGGGAAGCATTGTATTGTACTACACATTTCTGTCACTATTTATTTATATGTCATACTGTTTTTTTCGCATCCTGTATAAAACGGGGTAAGAAATTTACCAAATTCTTCACAGAACTGAGGATGTACCTTTTACCCCGAGACAGAAAGTAGGAGGTTGGGGTAATAGTTTTGCTCGTAAGGGATGGGTGGGTCCTCATATGCAGTAGGAACCCCCTTCCCCTCCACCCCTTGGTGTTACGGGGGTGCAAAGAAATTCCCCACCTCATTGGGGCAAAACATTTACTGCAATTTTTTTACCCCATCAGCAAATTTCTTTTCCACGCAATTGGGGAAAAAATTTTCACCACTGATTGTTGTGATTTGAAATAGTTTTTCAGGTTTGAGATAGTTAGCGAGCTGCTGCTAGATGTCATGATGTCATTTGTTGAACTCCTTAACTCTGTGTGGGGCAAAGGTTTGTCTGAGGAGATTGTATGCAAAAGCTTTTCTACTACTGGAGTCTTCCCAGTTGATAGAAACAAATTTGATGTATCACGGCTCAGCAGGTCGAAGGTGGAAGCATACAATCAGTGGATCCTTGCTGGCAGACCTAAGACTGGGGAAGGCATTCCTATTGTACCACCTCCTCAAGAAGAGGAAACAGAAGATGTCATCATGCTTGGTACTTCAAAGTCTAAACACAGTACACTGCTCGGGAAAACATGTACCCTCTTGCCCCGCGTAACACATCCCTCTCCTTGTTCATCTGGAAAGCCTGATTATACAGTTCCAAAAGTGTGTCAGCACAGTCAGTCATGCTGCTTGTACCTTCACAGTCTTCAAGAACTTGCAGAGGTAAAACTGTACAGACTAAGAAGTCCCTGGAGCAAATCATATCCGACCAACAACGTCCCCATCAGGCCAAGAAACCTGGTGCTCGCAGAATGTTAGGGAAAGGAGCCACAGTTCTAACACACGAGGAAGTAATAAGCAGCATTGAGGAAAGAGAAAAGGCACAGATGGAAAAAGAAACTAAGAAGAAGCAGAGAGCAAAGAACTGAAGAAGAATCAACAGCAAGGAAAAAAGAAGAAAGGAAAAAACAATGCTGCTGCTGATGATGATGATTTATCAAGTATATCAAGTGGAAGTTATTGTTTAAAAGATTCTCGTGGCTCATCTTTGGATGTGAGCTTTGACATGATCTCCCCAGAGAGTGGTGATGAACATGTAGATGAGGTACAAGCATCAAAATCCACTGAAGATACAGATGTAGCAACGTCAGTGCAAATTGATGATGAATCAATAAATAAATATTTTGCTGTGGTTTATACTGAACCAAAGAAACAACATTACTGGGGGAAAGTAACTAAAGTTTTCACAGAAGATGACAAATTGCTTGTGAACAAAGTTGAAATGGTGTTCCTACGCCGCAAGACCCTCTCCTCCATACCAGGAAAGATAACATGGGACTGGCCACCAGTGGAGGACAGACACATTGTAGACATTGATTACATCTTCATAGGGCCATGTACCCTGACTTGTTAAAGAATGGCTCATACAGATTTGATGATGTAAAGGCAAATGACCTGATGAAAAAATTGTAGTGTGTTTGCTGATTTATGATTGCTGAATATACTGAAGGAATTGAGGGTTTTGTTCATAAAAAGTTTAATTTATCATAAAAAATAACATTTATGTTTATGTTTGATACAAAAGAATGGTCTAAGTCTTTTCTGGACCACATTTAAAGAGTGTAAATTTCTTCCCCTTAATGTTAAAAATTCTTTCCCAGAGTATGGGGTATAATTTTTTACAATTTGGGGCAATAACTTTGCTGGAAATTCTTTACCCAGTGTGGGCAAATTTCTTACCCCAAGCTGTGTGTAAGAAATTTCCCTCATTTTCTTAATATATATCTTTTGTGTTTCACGCAAGCTCTAATGTTATGTTATCATGAAGTGTAGGTTTCTAAGAATTACACTGAGGTATCCAAATCTGTCCCAATAAAATAAAAATTTGTAAAATTTCTTACCCTGGTCAACTATATAAAACAATATATTCCTATTACTAAGCTTTTTTTATGTAAGAGGGGAAAGTGGCCAAGGAGAAAAAATAAATAAACAAATAAAAAAAAAAGGGAGGGGCCCAGTCTCCTTGCAGGTCAAAGGGTCAGCCAAAATAAACCTCTCTCTTAAAAGAAGTCAAGTCGTAGGAGGATGGAAATACGGAAGCAGGTAAGGTGTTCCAGAGTTTACCAGAGAAAGGTATGAAAAATTGAAAGTAGCTACTGGTTAACTCTTGCATTAGAGTTGGACAAAATAAGGGTGAGAGAAAGAAGAAAACCTTGTGCAGTGAAACCAAAGGAGGAGGGCATGCAGTTGGTAAGACCAGAAGAGCAGTTAGCATGAAAATAGTGGTAGAAGATAGCAAGAGACAACATTCCAGCAGTGAGAAAGAGGCTGAACAGTCAGTCAGAGAAGAGAGGTTGATGAGACAAAAAGCTTTTGATTCCACCCTATCTGATAAAACTGTCTGAGTTGAACTCCCCCGAACATGCAAAGAGTACTCCATACAAGGACAGATAAGGCCCTTGTACAGAGTTAGCATTTGGAGGGGGCAAGAAAAACTGGTGGAGACGCCTCAGAATGCCTAACTTCATAGAAGCTGTTTTAGCAAGAAATGAGAAGTGAAGCTTCCAGTTTAGATTATGAGTAAAGGACAGACCAAACATATTCAGTGTAAAAGAGGGGGGCAGCTGAATGTCAATGAAGAAGAGGAGATAGTTGTCTGGAAGCTTGTGTTAAATTGATATATGGAGGAATTGGGTTTTTGAAGCATTGAACACTATTAAGTTTTCTCTGTCCCAATCAGAAATCTTAGAAACATGTAGGGTGGTATCCTCAGCAAAGGAGTGGATAGGGCAAGAAGTTTGGTTAAGATCATTAATGAATAATAGAAAGAGTGGTTGACAGGACAGAACCCTGAGGCACACCATTATTAATAAATTTAAGAGAACAGTGGCTGTCTACCACAGCAGCAACAGAAAGGTTGGAAAGGAAACTTGAGATAAAGTTGCAGAGAGAAGGATAGACACCGAAGGGGGGCAATTTGGAAATCAAACCTTATTGCCAGACTCTATCAAAAGCTTTTAATATGTCTAATGTGACAGCAAAGGTTTCATCAAAATCTTTAAAAGAGGATGACCAAGACTTATTAAGGAACGCCAGAAGATCACCAGTACAGCGACCTTGACGGAAGCCATACTGGCGACCAGATTGTGAAGTGACAGATGTTTAAGAATCTTCCTATTGAGGATGGATTCAAAAACTTTAGAAAAACAAGAGATTAAAGCTATGGAATGGTAGTTTGAGGGATAAGAACGGTGACCCTTTTTAGGAACAGGCTGAATGAAGGCAAACTTCCAGCAAGAAGGAGAGGTAGAAGTCGAGACATAATTGAAAGAGTTTGGCCAGGAAAGGTGCAAGCACAGAAATCCAGTTTTTCAGAACAATAGGAGGGACCCCATCAGATCCATAAGCCTTCTGAGGGTTTAGGCCAGTGAGGGCATGGAAAACATCATTACAAAGAACTTTAATTGTAGGCATGAAATAGTCAGAGAGAGGAGGAGAGGGAGGCACAAGCCCAAAATCATCCAAAGTGGAGTTGTTTGCAAAGGTTTGAGAGAAGAGTTCAGCTTTAGATACAGAAGAGATGGCAGTAGTGCCATCAGGATGAAATAAAGGAGAGAAAGATGAAGCAGTAAAGTTATTGGAGATGTTTTTAGCCAAATGGCAGAAGTCTCGAGGGGAGTTTGAGTTTGAAAGATTTTGACATTTTCTAGCTATGAAAGTGTGTTTGGCAAGTTGAAAAACAGACTTGGCATGATTTCGGGCAGAGTTATATAGTGGGTGAGCTTCAGGAGATGGAAGTACCTTTTGTGGGCAACCTCTCTATCAGAACAGGCTGTGTTAAACCAAGGTTTAGAAGGTTTAGGTTGAGGAAAAGTGAGGAATGTATGCCTCCATGCCAGACACAATCACCTCTGTTATGCATTTAGCACACAGAGATGGGTCTCTGATACATAAACAGTAATCATTTCAGGGGAAAATCAGGATAATACCACCTCAGGTCCCCCCAGGTGGCAGAGGCAAAATGTCAGACACCTCCGCTTTGGAGGATCCTAAGGAGAAATTGGAGAAATAGGACAAGATACAAAAATGAGATTGTCATTGAGAGAGCCCAACAGAGAAGATAGGGTAACAGCATAAGCTGAAGGATTAGAGGTAAGGAAAAGATCAAGAATGTTGGGCGAGTCTCCAAGATAGTCAGGAATACGAGTAGGGTGTTGCATCAGTTGCTCCAGGTCATGGAGGATAGCAAAGTTGAAGGCTAGTTCATCAGGATGATCAGTGAAGGGAGAGGAACGCCAAAGCCAGTTGTGAACATTGAAATCTCCAAGGATGGAGATCTCTACAAAAGGGTAGAGGGACAGAATGTGCTCCTCCTTGAAAGTTAAATAGCCAAAGAATTTACTACTGTCAGAGGACTTAGGGGAGAGATAGATAGCACAAATAAACTTAGTTAGAGAGTGACTATTGAGTCAAAGCCAGATGGTGGAAAACTCAGAATATTTGAAAGCATGGGCACGAAAGCAAGTTAAGTCATTGCACACAGACACAACAGCCAGCTTTAGAATGAAAATGAGGACAGAGAAAGTAGGAGGAAACAGAGAAGGGGGGTACTGTCAGTTGCCTCAGACAACTGTGTTTCAGTGTGGGAAAAAAAAGATGAGGTTTAGTAGAGAAGAGATGGTGTTCCACAGATGGAAAATTAGATATAAGACTGCAAATGTTGCAGAAGTTAATGAAGAAAAAGTTGAGGGAGGTGTCAAGATATTTTGGATTGCCAAGAGAGCAGTCTAACCTGGAGACATTTCTGGTCCCCTTCCCAGTAGGAGACTCCGAGGCTGAATTTGGAGTCGCAATTTTTTTAGGGTCCCTCTTAACACCGAAATATACCGAAATACACCGAAATACACCAAAATATACTGAAATACACCAAAATATACCGAAATACACCGAAAGTAAATATCACCGAAATATAGGTTCCCTCTTAACACCGAAATATACCGAAATAGTGTGAGTACGTATAGTGTGAATATGAGTGGATGCTTCATTACAAATTTGATTATATTTTATTAATATATTAAACCAAACCAAAGTTCGATACCCGCTGATCAGGAAGTAATTTTTGGTTTCGAAACCCAAAACTATTACACGTGAGAGAGAGAGAGAGAGAGAGAGAGAGAGAGAGAGAGAGAGAGAGAGAGAGAGAGAGAGAGAGACTATATATAGGACATACGAGTAGGGGAGATAAGAATTTGGTTGTGAATACAGTAGCTTTATAAGATTATTAAGTGGTGTCCCACAGGGAAGTGTGTTATCTCTGACACTTTATACCATTTATACAAATGACCTCCCATCTCCTGAATATGGTTGCACAGATATTATGTATGCAGATGACATTACCCAAGTCATTTCTTCTCCCAGTAAATCTAAACTTATGATGAAAGCAAAAGTAGAACGTGAAATTGAAAGAATAAGTAAATTTGAAAGAACATGGAAAATTAAAACAAGTGAAGAAAAGTTTAAGATTATCCCTATGGCACAAATTAAAAGAAAGAAAATTCTTGTTAACGGTACAGAGATTGAAACAACAACTAATGGCAAATTCTTGGGTTTAAATATTTCAATAACTGGATTCATCTGTCACATAAATAAGACTATCAAGAAAGGAAATGGAATTCTAATACAACTAAGACGTTTTCGCAACTTAACATCAAAAATGAAATCAATATTAGTTAAAGCTCTACTTGTTCCAGTCCTTGAGTATCCACCTATTCCAATTTGTATGGCCTCTACTACCCAGAAAAGGAAAATGCAAACTGTCCTAAATAAAGCTTTAAGATTCATACACTGTAATGAATCAGAAGTACTGAATACAATGGAGCTGCATCAAAAATATAGTATCTCTCCTTTGAATATCTCGAATTACTATAAAGCGCAGAAAATTTGGGAAACTATACAAGCAAGTGAACCGGAAATATATGGAATGCTAGCGACTTCGCGAACCAACACACATACGTGGTTACCTAAAACTAGTGACATCGTTAGATTGGAGCCACCACAGGCAATCATTACTAGAACTTTTTAATTTTGTCTTTTAGTTTTTCACAGATTCCAGGGCATTTGGACCAGTAAGCAGCAGCAGGAACAGCACACTCCAGCAAGATTAACGTACATCGGTTGAAGAAGAGGACGCCTAAGTGGAAGGAGTGCTCCCTGTTGCAGTTCTTCCTTCTTGTCTTTCTATTCACACCTTTCTATATTCATATTTACATTTCAATCTATCCTAATTTCTTTGCTTTCACCACTTTCTAATCTGCTCTATAAGATACCTGTAACTTAATTTTCTGTCTACCCCTATGTTTTTTCTCAATTAAGACAAAGTCCTGATACATTAATTGTAAATGCTCTTGTTTGAACTACTGTCTAAGTTATGTTCACGGAATTAATATCAGTTTAGTTAAACTGAAATACTGATTATCTTGTATCACAGCACCTTGCAGTCTGTTTCGCCAGGGAATAGTTGTGTTTCTTTTGAGGAGGGCTGCCTCATTTTTAGACAAGCACATTGGGTATAAAGCACAAGCAATCACTCAAAATTCCATGTCTTAGGGAGAGCTGAGGTTCTGCAGGTGTATTTGTGATTGTGTATATCATTTCAGTGTATGCCAAGTATATAAAAAAAAAAAAAAAAAAAAAAAAAAATGTGGTTAGCCCACACCTATCTCTCTTCCTACTTTCTTTCACCCCTTCTCTTCCCACCAACTTTCTCTTTAGCTAGCTTCTCTACTTTTCTTCATCCCCTAAAAAAAAAAAAAAAAAAAAAAAGATGAGGGAGGGAGGGGAAGTGGGAACTGTGACCTTGAGACGTGTTGGCAAATAACAGATAACAAACAAGAGTACACACACACACACACACACACACACACACACACACACACACACACACACACACACACACACACACACACACACACACCCGGTAGCTCAGTGGTTAGAGCGCTGGCTTCACAAGCCAGAGGACCGGGGTTCGATTCCCAGGCCGGGTGGAGATATTTGGGTGTGTCTCCTTTCATGTGTAGCCCCTGTTCACCTAGCAGTGAGTAGGTACGGGATGTAAATCGAGGAGTTGTGACCTTGTTGTCCCGGTGTGTGGTGTGTGCCTGGTCTCAGGCCTATCCGAAGATCGGAAATAATGAGCTCTGAGCTCGTTCCGTAGGGTAACGTCTGGCTGTCTCGTCAGAGACTGCAGCAGATCAAACAGTGAAACAGTGAAACACACACACACACACACAGACATGCGTGCAGCCAGGGAGGCCGGAGTGATCTGGGCCGAACTTTGGTTTGGTTTCATGTTAGCAAAACAACCTTAAAAGTGGCAACCCTGATTGAAACTTATTGTGACCAGGATGATTACCGTCGTATCATACGCGGGGAACTTATGGTCGAGTGTGTTTTTTACTTAGACGCATACTTTTGTATAAAGATATATTTTAGTATCAGTGGCGAGGTGTTGTTTATGTCACGATGAAGCCAGTCAGCGCTCCCATATTGTTGTGGGCAGGGTGGATTAAGCTAGTTGAAACTTATTGTGACCAGGATGATTACCGTCGTATCATACGCGGGAAACTTATGGTCGAGTGTGTTTTTTTACTTAGACGCATACTTTTGTATAAAGATATATTTTAGTATCAGTGGCGAGGTGTTGTTTATGTCACGATGAAGCCAGTCAGCGCTCCCATATTGTTGTGGGCAGGGTGGATTAAGCTAGTTGTAGTTATTGTGTATATGTATGACTCTACTACGTAATCATTTAATAAAAGAGAAAGCCTGTTACTATATTCCTTTCTAGATTACATAGTATAATTGGTGAGGCCGGAGTGACCAGGGTGGTAGGCCATGGTGACCAGGGTGGTAAGCCGTGGTGACTAGGGTGGTAGGCCGGAGTTGGGTTGGGGGCCGCAGTGACTGATGTACGGTAGAACTAGGGGCCGGAGTGACTGTAAATCTTTAGGCCAGCACACCATTAAGTATGGAAAATTAATCTGGTGGTGAAAATATGAAGAAACAAATTATTTTGGACACTTTATGGACATCAGACTAACTTTTCAAACCTTGACATAGCCATAATAACCAGTCATTAAATCATTTAAACTTTTTGCTTGGTAAAATTTCCTAAAAACAAAACCACACTATACTGAACCTATATTTCAGTGATACTTACTTTCGGTGTATTGCGGTATTAAAAGGGACCAATTTTTTCACTTTGAATTTTATGTGAATTGTTTGTGTGTATGTTAGTGGTAAGTGCATGTAGTTTTATGTAAGAAGGAGAGTTGTCTTAGAGGGCAGGCTGTGACTGCCCCCTTGAGTTGTGAGACACAAAGGGAAACGTTCAGTGAGATCACAACTAGCTTTAATGGAAAGTTCACAGCAGCCCCTGAACTAGTGCTATTAGACCTCACTGGGAGTACATTATCATTTCGTTTGGTGTCTACTACTTCCAGCAAAAATATATATCTGGTTAGGGTCTGGGGACTGCTGGCATCCCCCAAACCATGCCAGCTGAGAGGTAAATGACACTAAGTAAGTTTGCACTATGGTAGTTTTAGTCTCACCTCACCTGAAAATCCTGCATTCCCACTGGCACACAAGCTTGATGTGACATAGAGGGTTGATATTTTACTGCCACTTTATACTACTGTTTTATATGTATATATATATACAATGGGTTTTATGAAAGTCTGAAGAAAATAATCAAAAAGTAAGATGCTGGTGTTAGGTATATATATATATATATATATATATATATATATATATATATATATATATATATATATATATATACTGGAGCTTTATATAGACTGCCGCTGTTCCATGTTGAATGAAATAATACCGACTTTTTGTTCAGCTTTAACACCAACAACGTGAAAGGCCAACCCCCCTCCCCAGCTTGTTAAGCTTGCACACTGGAGAACATCAGTCAAGGATTACTGATTTGCCATCACAGAAGATAATTGGAATGCTCTCCAAGCGGGTGAAGTGACCGCGCAATACCAAATAAACATGTTCAAAGCACGATAAGACAAGGGACAAGAGACTTTAATAATAACTGGCACACAGTCTTTAGAGATGGTGACCACGACAAGAAACCTACCTTTTTATTTTCCCACTATCCCTCCATCAGTTGGCTGCTTTTCCCCGAGACAAGCCACCACACAGCCGCCAGCACCTGCAAGGGCCCCCGCTACTCACGCCACCTCTGGCCACTTACCGCTCCATACACACTTATTGAGAGGCTAGGGATTTATTATAACTTACTTATAATCGTGATGTGTCCGAGAGATCTCCCGGGGCAGTGTTAATACGGCATGAAGAGGTAGTGGCAAAACGTACACCCGGTGAGCGTCTCCCAAACACGAGTGTTGTACGTTCATATACAAACGTTTGATAAAAAATTGAAGGAAATTCTTCATAGTTTAAAAAGAATAAGTAAAACAAATACTTGGTATATTTCTTATTGTAAAATTTGTTTTCTTGTCACAAATGGATATTTGTCTTCAAAATAATTTATTTTTTTGGTACATTCGAATGATGTTTGTAACCTACCAAAAATCAAGAAAAATTCATATCTTTACAAAACAAGGTAGGAAACAATAGAATATTTACCTAGACTAGGTGCATCATTTGCAAATACAAATGAATATGCCTTTTTAAATAATGTAATTCAAAATAGATGTCATATAACTAAGAAAACAATTCATGCATTTCCATATCTAGATAGGTACAGTTTTCTCTGTTGTTTACACAAAAGATTATATTTCGCAGGGCAACACCCACATGAATGGAAAGTATTATTTATGAAAAATTTGATCTTGCACAAATACGTCATGAGATGATTGAATTTCTATCCAATAGCATCTGCGACGAAGATAATCGAACTCGATAGGACAAAACCGTGATAATGTAGAATCGGATCCCTCAAAGATCGATACAGTAGCGCGAGGGTATCAAAGCCTTTAAAGTAATGTTGTATAAGGGATCACACCCCGGAGGTGCGGCGTGGGGCGGGTCACGGAGGAGGCGGACACACCACAACAAGACTCCTCGCCTCTATACCCTCATATGACTGCCCAGACCCGCCGCACCACACTCCTGCCATGGTGAGCAATAACCCTGCCTGTCACGGGGCAGTTCAGGCGTGGGCGGGGCGGGCGGTGGGCGTGGGAAGGGCGGTATTAAGGTCACAATGCACACAGGAAGTCCCCTTATTGGTGCTGATGGATGGTGACACTTGGACGGGATGCAAGTGGCCCGCCTGGACTTGTCCCATAAATTTAGCACCATAGCTCATATTATGTATCTTACTCGGAGTTGCGTGGATATGCCAGGGGTGCAACATTTAGCCAGGTGCTGGGAGGGTTGTGGCGTGGGTGGAGGGAGAGAGAGAGAGAGTGGCGCCGCCTCCCCTCAGGGTCAGCCTACCAGTAAACATTGGTTTCCTGCCCGGGGGAGGACGTGGTGCCGAGGCTGCAGGAGTGTGTTGCCCTTGCATTTACTGTACTCTATATATCCCAGCTTGTCATTCACCCCAATGAATGTAATTATATTTGCTGGCTTTTCTATTTGCTTGCTCAAGAGTAAACATAATGTATGGCCATATTCTGTTTGACAGTTCAGTCTGACTCTCCTGATTCACCACCTGGTGTGTGTGACGGGTAGATGAAAAATGTTCTTTGCTTACATCATTTATCTCATAATACTGGACCATTACTTTAGCTCATATTGCAATACTGATTTATTTTCACCTTTCACAGTTTGACAGGTGGGATCACCATTAGGAGACAGTGCTTGGCCAAAAGAGGGCTATATTGTGGCACATGGATTAGATCTATAGTATTTAACATGAGGTGAATTAGATCAGTGTACTAATGTGCTTAGACATGGAAAGAAGTACTTAGCTGTTGTTTTCTCACCAAGTGATCAATACATCAAGCATAAATACTGATTAAAAGTGATTTCATTTAGCTGGCCTTGACCTTGTAGCTACCATTTGGTGCTGCCACAAACCAGATATGTCACCCTGTCTGATAAATGTTAGTTATTGGTTGTTGATATTTTGTTTCCTTTGTGTATGTCCTCAACATGTGGATCTATACAGTTTTAATTTCATGCTAATACTTTAGTTATTTTAGGGAAGTAATTTCTATTGTCAAATGAAATATTTTCAGCATGTCTTACCTAGCATATTTGTTGATGTACTGAATGCAACAAGAATTTCAGCTCCTACTTGTTATGGTTTCTGCCAATGACTTTTTGAGGTAATATATTACCTCATCTTTTAGCTCATCCTTCTTTTTAATATCCAGTAAACTGGATATTAAAACATGCTTCAAAATAAAAAAATTCTTCTGTGGATTGATAATCTCTCAGTGGAACAGTGTAGTATGTTTACTGTAAAGCAATTTTTATTTATTTGTCTTTTATTGTATTTATTTCTTTATTTTGTTTAGTCATATTCTATTTATTGTTATGTACATATTTATTTATTTTGTTTGATTTGTATATACTATTTATCTATTTATCTTATTTTCTTTTGTTTCAATTTATTATATTTAATTTTGTTTATTATTTCTAATGCACCACAACTTCATCACATCAATATCTTACACAGTTGACTAAGTTTTGCTATCATGGCACAAATTATCACACATTTTTCAGTTTTCTTTGCTAGTAAATTCTGTCCATTATTAGAATAATGATAAATACTTGAAAATGTATGTTCTTTCAAAATCAGAACTTCTTGCTGTATCATCTTCTGCAGCAGTCAGATTACAAGATTTGTTGTAGGTATCTTCTTTACAGGCAGTAGCATTGTATTGTAGATATCTACTGTACAATGAATAGTATTTATTTACTCTTTGGTACTTGGTTCTATTGCACAGAGGTAATAGAAATTATTTAAATCATTTCATCTTCCTTTGACCAGAGGTTCTCATACACATAGTCAGCATACATCATGCCTGGTCTCTGCCACACACTCACAATTGATAGAGTTATGTAAACAGCAGTAAGATTTTATCTGCATACATGAAGCTAAACTTGCAATGCTTGCCTGTTATTTTTTATGTTTCATCAATTTCTTTTGGAAGTATATAATATTTAAGTAGAAAAAAATGTGTGTGTGTGTGTGTGTGTGTATATATATATATATATATATATATATATATATATATATATATATATATATATATATATATATATATATATATATATATATATATTTGTTTATTTGTTTATTTATTTTTTTGCAAAATAGCTAACATTTGTGTTTCTTTTTCAGAGTTTTTTTGGGTTCGGCCAAAGTGCCGACATAGAAATCAAGCTCGATGGAGCTGAAACGCGAAAAATGGCTGAAATGAAGACAGAAGATGGAAAGAAGGAGCGAAACTTGCTATACTATGATGGAGAGAGTGTATCAGGAAAGGTAAGTAATGATTTGAACATTCCCATAAAATTATTGGTCTACCCACCATTCTTTTTTTTCTCTATGTATTTATTTTTATTCTTTTCCAAGTTTAATGTGTAATAGTTAGTGGATTATTTTGTTTCATAGGGCAAAAAATAATTCACAAGGGTGAGGGTTTCTTCAATAAAACCTCAAGTTAGCATATTAGTTGCCCATCATTTTTCTACTTTCAAAATTTTTTGGTATTGCTAAAAACCCTTTGAAATTCCTTCCTGGAGACTTAAGTGTTTTCAGTTTCATACTTTTCATTCCTTTAGAGCCTCCTTACACTTTGCTCTTGAGGGGAGGACAGTGAGAAGGAATGTTGGTTCTGGTTCTGGTTTTATCTGAATTTCTCCAATGTAGCCTGTCTTACAATGTTTTTTTTTTTTTTTTTTTTTTTTTTTTTGTGTGTGTGTGTGTGTGTGAGATTTGATACTAGCTATGTATCTTGTTTTTCTCAATAACAGAATTTTTCTTGAATGTATTTGCTTTTCTTCCATAAACTTTGTACTGTATTGTTTTTAATAGTAATGTTTCAAAAAGAAGCCCCTCAAGAAATTACAAAGAAAATCCTTATAAGTTTGAGAGAAACAAGAGTACAAATGAGACAGCAAAAAGTAATGGTCAGCAAGACTGTATCAGCCAAGTGCCATTGCAGAGGTGAGGCTTTTTATTAATTAACTATTTTGTCGTCATGTCAACTTACCTGAAATTCTGATTACCTAATGCAGATTTTATTGTGTTTTATTATGGTTTTATAAAAGCAAACACATAAAAAGGCTTGATAAATGTTTAGCAGATTGAGTAATGTTTCATGTCAAACTGATTGGAATGGATTACCAAACTAATAGCTTATTTTCATTAGAATAAGTTTATTGTACTATAGAAATGCTTGCACTTGTTTAAGTTTAGTTTTTTCTACTAAACTTATATCTCATGTGTTCATATTTATTTGTAAAATTGAAGGCGAGCATTGGGGAGTACGTACTTGTGCTTTTCAGTTTTGAAGATTTATAGGAAAAATTGCACATTTTGATAAAGGTAAGAAATATTTTGTAGGATTCAAGCTATACCATTATTTTCCATTACACACAAGTTTATTCAAAGTTTTGTAATTTATCAGAAAGATAATCTCTGCACTTGGTTCATACAATAAGGTCCAATGACTAGTAATTTTAAGAAAAAAAGGAAAATCTTATCAGTCCTAAGATTACTAATTCTGCGACAAAATGTATTTAGCAAAGATGGTAAAAGACAAGCTTAAAAATTTTTCCTTTTTACTCATTGTCTTCATTAGAAACCAGTTATGCATTATGCATATGTGAACATCAGTAGATTTAGAAAAAACAACAAAATTCACTATTGAATGCTTTAAATGAGCTTGATTGATTGCATAAGTTGGGTATTAGAGGCATGCCACTTTTCTGAAATTTTGTGCCATTACTGCCACTATCATCTTTATCCTCCACAGCTACTATATGCTCTGTAGCCTATCTCAGTGACTTGCTCCTCCTTTTAAAATAGCTATATTATATTTCAGGCATTGTATCATCACCATTGCTGCATCCCTTTCTGGCTGCCATAACAGCCATGAGAGTTAAGAAAAGTAGGGAAGACGGAGATCATAATTCTTTGTGGGTACTGTATTGAGCAGAACTATGTTCTAAAGAAGTTCAAAGATTTTTAAAGATACATTTGGATGAACAACAATGACAACACGTTAGTAAGCGAGCAGCTATTTCTTAGATAGAGATAAAAAAAAGTTCAAGAGTTATTCCTTAGCAATCAAGATACAAGAAATTGTTAGTTATGCAATTTCTTGTGTTTCTTCTATTTCTATCCTATCACCAGGCTTGAAATGGCTGAAAAATCACTGCCACATGGCTCAGCTGTAATGGCCATATAGTGTCATGAATAGTTACTGCATCACACAGGTGGTTAACTTGTATAGCCAGTTGAAGAAATCCACTGACAAAATGTGTTTTATGAAGTGCATGCTAATGTGTTGGGGACTAAATCACTGGAGTGGTACGGAATCTTATGGTTGCTGAGTTGCTTAGTGGTGAATTGCAAAGAAGGCTATGTGGTGCAGGACTTGTGAGGTTGTCACAAGCTTGTCCTCAAACCCTCCATCCCCACCAAAAAAATTAAATCCTAGAAGCAAGACAAATAGGCAATTCAGTTATTCAAGTGTCTTGATGGTACTCTCTTGAAACATTTCAAGTTTTAAACACAAGGAAATATTGAAATAGGAAGAAAGCTCAGAATTTACCAATAGAAAGAATGAGAGACTTAAGATGTGGATTAACTCTTGCACTAGTAAGGTGGACAGAATAAGAGTGAAAGTAAGAAAGTTTTTTTTTTCATCAAAGACACTCATATTTTTCTCTACTTTTGTCAAATTGCCCTATATTTTTAAAGTATTCTCCAGCCATAGATATTTGACTATTTGTAGCTAAGTCATTATGTATATGTGCTTTCCATGTCCCACTGCCCCACTGCCTTGTGTGGGCAGATGTGTGAAAGGTGTCCATGTTGATGTGCTCAAGATGACACCTTAATTGGATTCTTTGATGGCATCTTCCCTAGTAAGCATCTAGTGTACTTTTATCAAGTGTAACAAACAAGAGGATTAAGAACACAGTGATGGCAATTAGTTTGAACTTCCTCAAGGGAATGGCTTTGGCAAGAAAACTTGTAATTCGTCCCCCTATTGCCTTTTTTTTTTTTTTTTTTTTTTTTTTTTATTATTAATATTTTCCATTTTCCACCCACTCCCCCCACTAAAAAAAGCATTTTCATTTAGTTTCACTGCATACACACACACACACACACATGTGCTGCATCCACATGTTTCCTTGTCATCTAATTGTCTCTTCTCTGCAGGTTAGCAAACCATCTCACAGTTAATTCCCTAATCTTTTATCTAATCAGCATGCCAGCAATGCACACAGGACTTACAGTTGATAAATACCTTTTGTTTGTAATGTAAATCTTTCCGGGGACTCGTTTCTATTCTCTGTCTCAAAGACATGACCTTGACATTGTTAATGTATTATTAGCAGTGCTGCACTCCCACATCTCATATTATTTGTCACCATTTATGCTGTGCCTTCTTTCATCATACATCTCATGAATTCTATACCTTCTCCCTTCATACTTCCATACTTGTACAACACATTCATCTATATCATTCTTTATCTGACAGTTAATCCTTACTATGTTACACAACTTCCCTAAAAAATGAAAAGGAAAAACAAATCAAGAAAAAATTGCTGCGCTTCCAATTCATACAGGTTATATTAGACTTGTGTAACAAGTCAACTTGAGCCCTTTCACTCCCTTCGATCATCACCTTGGGAATAATTTTCGAGACTGCAATCCTGATATGTAGGATGAATTTTTGTGATTAGTTTCTCTCTCTCTCTCTCTCTCTCTCTCTCTCTCTCTCTCTCTCTCTCTCTCTCTCTCTCTCTCTCTCTCTCCTTGCATTAAAGATATTTACAGATGTTTCTTATTATGAATGTGTAGAACTCACTGAACCTCAGAAAGGTAGTTATTGTTTCAGGCACCTGGCGCCCTTCTTTTGAGGTTATCATTCTATTCATTCCAGTCTTGTTTTGAATTGATATGGTAAATAGATGCAGTCATCACTCTCATTCTCTCACAAATAGTGTAAATATACTATTTTTTTCAGGCTCAGTTTGCTTGTTATAAGTATTTTATTTTCTCTGTTGTGCTTCTCTTCTCTTTTCTTTTGATAATGATGTTCTTACATGTTCATCTTAATGAATCATGCATCATGGAAGTAAAAGCAGCAGCAAAGACTTCACAGAAAAGTGGGATGTCACAGTGTGAAGTCCTATGGAAGACTCAGCATGAATGACATCAATGTCACTCATTTATAACCTCTCCCTGTCACCCACTACCAGATGACACTTTTAATCATTACTGTAATTATTTAATCTATGAACACATGTATTAATATCTGTATTAAATGGTCATCATTCCATTGAGCTAAATTTACTTCTCTTTATCCTTTTCTTTTAGCCAACTCTCTCAGACCAGCATCTAAAGTGGGCTTTCTTCTCTCTCTCTCTCTCTCTCTCTCTCTCTCTCTCTCTCTCTCTCTCTCTCTCTCTCTCTCTCTCTCTCTCTCTCTCTCTCTCTGTTGCTCTTGGTTCTTCAGACGATTCTATTATGCCTTTCCAAATACAAGAATATATCAAACTTGTCTTTTTGTTATTATCTTGAATAACATTCATGTTTAATATTTGATCTTCACAATGATCCTTCCCTCCATGAAATCTTAAACTTTCCTGTTCATCTTTGATTTTCCCTTTAAAGTTCAGTGGACTCTCATTTTGAACTTCACCATACACAACCAGATATGCAGAGTAAACTAATCCCTCTACAGTTACCATACTCATTCTTGTCTCCTTTCTCTTTGTAGACTGGAACAAAAGTTGCCTTTGTCCAGTCTCCAGGCACCTCCCCTTCTTTCCAAGGTAACTTCATATCAAATCTGTTCACTCACATAAAATTTATCTTCTTTATTTCAACATCCTATATCTGTCTCTTGAGGTTTGACAGTTTGTATACTTCAGAACACCAATGCTCCACAATTTTCCCTCAGTGTTTTCTTCCGACTCCCTATTTCTTGTTTCTCTCTCCTCTCACTAATATTTCTCCCTCTTTGAGAACCATTCCCGAATTACATGCAAAAAGTGTTATCAATTTTCCCTGTCTACACGCTCCATGCTAGTTCAGATCATTTCCTTCTAGCAGTATATATATTTCTTCCACGTTTCAAAGGATCTATTTCTACAAGGACTTTCAGTTTCCCTCACATGCAGAATACTCTTCATCCTCACAGTATGACTAAGCTACTCATATTTTTTCACCCATTCCACTTTTACACATCTCCCTCCATATGTACAAGTTTTCATACTTCAGCTTTTATATGTTTCTGTTGCCATCACCCACATCTGTATCATCATCCCATGTGAAGTACAGAACTCATCAGAAGATACTATTTAGACCATGCATTCATATATTTCTCTGGTAAACTCTGGAACTCCATATCTGCTTCTGTATTTCCATCTTCCTATAACTTAACTTCATTTAAGAGAGAAGTTTCAAGACATTTATCCAGTGGCATCGCCTGGCATAGGCATCTGGGGCTTTAGCCCCAGATATTTTTCTCTCATCCCAGATCATTCAACTTCAGAAGAAATATAACAACTGTACAGTAACGAGCCACTAAAGAGGAAAGAAATTGTAGTTTCCCATTTTTTTGGGGGGGAGAATATGACCGCTTCCGTCAAAATATTTATTTTTGCTTTAATCCCTGTGTTATCTATACGTGCATCATCCTGTTTCTATCAATATAACATAGTTTTATTTTGGCACATTTTGAAGTCACCACAAGGCTAAAGAAAGCACAGAAATAGAGCTTTTTTTCCTGGGAAGGATCCCTAGACTTCCCTTTAAGGATCTGGGCTCAGCCAGGAAATGGATAAAAGTAATAAAAGACCTGCAAGGGAATACAAAATGGGAGAAGAAATTATAATGAATGAAGAGGAAAAAAGAGAAAGACATGGGAGTGGTTATACAAGACACTGACCACAGAAAGACAGATAAATGGGTTATTTACTTCATCATATAAGACAGTAACAAATGTCAAGGTGACACTTAATTAAATGGATAAGAGTATGATTAAGAAAATCACAGCACTATGATAAGACCCAGGCTCGAATATGCAGCAGTGGTGGGGTTTCCACACATGCAAAAGGATATTAGTAAGTTAGAAAGAATCCAAAGAGCATCTACAAAGATGGGACCAGAGATGAAAGACCGTACGTATGAAGAAAGAAGGAAATGGTACTATCAACTTTGAAGGATAGATGGGAGAGGGGAGATCTAATAACAATGTATAAGATAGGAAACCATATGGAAAAGATGGACAGACAAGACATGGTATCACTGATAGTAGATGGAGATAGATGGATGAGAGGACACTCCCAAGATCATGAAAAGTCAATGTTTGAGGAACATTAAAAAAGTTTAGTTTCCCACGTAGGACAGTGGACATCTGAAATGGCTTGAGTAAAGAGATTGCAACAGCAGAAAATGTGCATAAATTTATGGAAAAGTTGGATATGGAATATAAATAGATAGATATAGATAATTTCCAATCATCAATAAGATATATCCCTTCATAAATGATAACATTAAAGATATTTAGAAAGATAAAAAAAAAGAGAATGAAAGGGAGAGGCCTAGAAGGAAGGTTGACTATGTGGGCCACCTCCTTTGCATGTCTATACATCTACGTGTGGGTCCTTTGTAACCATGGCTGATACATATTTTACCTGGATATTGGGAGATTAATTCTTTCCATGCAAGGTAAAAAAAAAAAAAACTAAATTATTATTCCCCATGTTTAATTTCTTTTCACATAAAATCTGTAGTCGTCAGACCTTCCTGTGGTAGTATCTTATGGAGTAGTCAGGACATACAATTCAATGTTTGACATTGGAACACAAATGTTTTGGCAGTGTATTTTTGTATCTAGAAATATCCAAAATTGTTATAATTTATGAAAATTAATATAAAAGAAATATTAATAAAAATTTAGCTTTAAAAATTTCTTCAAGATGTTCATAATGTAATAATTGCAATTGCCTCGAAAAGTTAATGTAATTTTATCTTTTCATCATCTCTGTCAAAGCTCATCTATTAATTGTTAAATGAACTGTTATGCTTTTATCACCGTCTTGAAGCACATGTACATGTCACTTATCAGTGCAATTAAGACATTTCCCTTCATCTTCAAACACATGTAGATGAAAACACAAAATTATGTATCCTCTTCTTCATCCTCACATTTTCCATTAACAGCTTACCTTCTCTTCCAATCCACTTAAGAAACCATTAGTAAATGGGTTCTCACAGAAAAGTGGGTTTCCACTTACCAAAGGCAAGCTAAAAATGTAGATGGTCTTGGCATTCTCTATGTTGGTCCTGCATATAAAGGTAAATGAGTGTAGATGTTTAACATAATTTTTATGAAGGAAAGCTTGAGCTTGGGTGCTTACCTTTGGAGGTAAATATACTGATATGCTTGGTTAAGTGCCATCAGTAAAGATGGTGCCACCATGCAATGATATGTATGTAGTACAGTAGCTCCCAAAATTATTCTCTGTGTGGTACAAAAACTGTGTTATAATGAACAATATGAAACCTGCTGCCTGATCATGTTGCATCAGTAAGGTTGGTTGATATCATAATATGCCAGTCTATTTCCCAAGTCATGATATACAGCAACCATACATAGTATACCAGGCTAGCAACTGTTGCACCATAATCACCAAACGTGTCAAATATTATCCATTGTCAATATAAAGGTCTCATATTTTCCAAAGATAGTTTTAGGAGCTACTGTACATAAAGCCAATTTATGAATTCCTTGGCTTGAAATGTTTTTGAGCTTTAATGACCTTGAGATTCAATAACTAATTCAATATTTGTCATATTCTTTCACAGGTGAATATATCTCTAAAGAAGCCTGGAAGCCGTTTAGAACATCAGGGTGTAAAGATTGAGTTTGTGGGTCAAATTGAATTGTATTATGACAGAGGAAACCACCATGAATTCACCTCTCTGGTCAAGGAGCTGGCCCGACCAGGTGAACTCAGTCACAATACCTCCTTTGAGTTTGAGTTCAATCAAGTGGAAAAGCCATATGAATCTTACTCAGGAACAAATGTGAGACTTAGGTGAGTTAAGTTAGCAGTATTTTTTGTTTCATTTGGTGTTTACAGATGATAAAACCTTCCCTATTTATAATGTATGTAATGTGATATGTTGTACAGTAAGAGTCCGTTAATCTGACCAGAAGTGTATCTGATTATCAGGACATACCACTGGAAATGCCATCACACCAGGACCTCCATATAACTTCGATAATTTTTTTTTTCACATATCGAACAATTTTCTCATGTTGCTTATGTTTCTCTGGTGAGACGTAGTAAATTGATTGATATTCTTCATTTTCTTTGCTAATGGATAGTTTTCAAGTTTGGACTCTTTTCAACTACCTCTACTTCACCAATCTTTTGGGGACCTGTGAGAAATCAGGGTGTTTGGTGAGTGGAGCATTGAATTGAGTAATGCATGTTGCAGAAGAGTTTTGAAATTAACAAAATCACGCCAAAAAATCTCAGAAAACACATAAATTACACCTTTGATGGTGTTGGCAGTGCTGCAGTGCTGGCATACAAATATTCCTCAGTCATCAGCTGTGTTTTCTGCAAATGCAATGAATAAATTGTTGCCTATGTTCTCATTTATTCATTGCTAATATAACTAATGAAATTCACATCTGATCTTTTGGCATATCCAATGCTTCAGCAGAGAGACAAAGATTTTATTCTAGATGATAAGTAAAGAAAGGGTTGATGGTAATTTCAAAGATTATTAAGAATCACCTTTGTTATTTTTTTCAATTTTCTATTATTTATACAATTTTTATTCTGTTTTTGAGTTCAAAACTTTTTATTTGCTGTTTGAATTATGTATGAATCACAGTGTATATGTTAGGTAAATCAAGATCATATTGTACTTTACTACATTGCAAGGAATTATTGTGTGTGACACAGTAACAACTAGGTACTGCATATTTTGGCATATAAGATGACATTTGAATAATTTTATAATAGACATGAAGACACAAGAAAGGGTGTCATCCTGTACACCATGTACAAAACTAATGACCTCAAATTTTTTCACAATACCATTTTAAAATAAACAAACTTATATTACAACTTTTGGGATAGATAGATAGATGGGATAGTTAGGTAGGAGTCAGCTGGCATTCTATATAGATGAATAAAGCAGGAAGCTGTGAATAATTTCTGCAATCTTTTCTTAGAGTTGAAGGAAAAGCTATGTAAAGATTTTCAAGACATGGAACCCCAAGCCAAGTGGCAAGGGAAAGCAAACTAAAGAGAAGATTGTTATGGTGTATAGGGATGAAGTATGCATTCTGATAAACACTAGAATATTGGTGTATCTATTTTTAATCCAAAGAAATATGATAAACAGGTTTATTTTAGGTTCACTTTTGTGCTTGAAGATTATGATATCTTATTAATGGTAGAACTTTCAGGCTGTTTTATTCATTGTACTAGTATGTACAGTACATTACTGTCTGTTGTCTCTCTGGTGCTAACTGACCCAAATTTCACAACTGATGGTTTAGTAGTTTGGGTGTCCTCGTATACAACCAGTTACACCTAAAACAATTAAATTCATACTGAAATTTGGGGGTCATCTTATTTGAAAGCCTTTTTATCTGCCAAAATATATGGTAACTAAATTATGATAGCACAGCATTCTCTCTCTCTCTCTCTCTCTCTCTCTCTCTCTCTCTCTCTCTCTCTCTCTCTCTCTCTCTCTCTCTCTCTCTCTCTCTCTCTCTCTCTCTCTCTCTCTCTCTCTCCAATCTTACAGGAACTTTGCAAAAAGAGGTTGCAGTTTTAGTTATATCAGAGCATCTTTTTGTCTTAAGCTTGGTTGTTAAGTAAATGAATTAATGATAAGAAACTCTAGATATGCTTTTAATGATATGGTTATGATAATTTTGCATTTCTTTTTAACTTGTTAATGGCAGAATAAATTGTCCTCTTCCTCAGGTATTTCCTCAGAGTGACCATTGTGAGAAGACTATCTGACATCACGCAAGAAATGAACCTGTTAGTGCACACACTCTCCTCTTATCCTGAAATGAACAACTCTATCAAAATGGAAGTTGGCATTGAGGATTGTCTACATATTGAATTTGAATACAACAAATCAAAGTAAGTAAGGACAATGGTTACATTAGCCATTTTGTGAAATTTAGTTATTGACTTCTTAAGCAATTGGTATAGGGCGTCTTTCCACTTTTGAGGCTGGAGGACCACTTGCCCTATTGTTCCATTCAAGGCTAAGGGACACTGTAATAATTTTCCTTTTATTATTATCAATATTATTTTTACTATTATTATTATTATTATTATTATTATTATTATTGTTATTATTATTATTATTATTACTATTATCATTATTGTCATTGTGGGAACATCATGATGAGTTGTTCAAGATGGTGAAGGAAACACAGGTTGTTAAAAGAACACTTTACTCCTGACTAGTTTCACCCTTAGGGCTTCTTCATGGGAATATGGCTCGCAGGACAAGTCGTCTAAATTTAAGGGCTACTGGAGGCAAGCGAGAGCTGATTGGCCCTGGGTCATGGTTCTTTGACACTTTCTTGGGTCACTTGATCCACTTTGTAATTGGCTCATTGTCATCCTTCTGGGTTTTATGGTCTACTTAGAGATTGATGCGCATAAATCCCCTTTGTGATTACCTGTACTGCCACCTCTGCCCACACTCTTTTGTTATGTTATTTTTGTTTGCTATGATGCACCTAAGATAAAAAAAGATGTAAAATGGCTTCAATATAATCTTGCTTTACAGAATATAACTGTCACCACAGAGACTGGCTAATAATTGAATATGATAGCACAAATGATCCCACATATAAAAATAATGAAGAGAAATGTAATAAGTAAAACATATACTTAGTGATAAATGATAATAATGTGGGAACATTATTACAAGTTGTTGAATGTGATAAGGGAAGGAAAGCCTGTTAAGAAAACATTTTATTCCCCTGAAGAAGCCCTATGGGTGAAGCTAGTCTGGAATAAAGTGTTTTCCTACCAGGCTGTTTTCTTCACCACAGTCTGCAATAAGAATAATAGTAATAATAAAAAAAAATTAACACTAGACATGGTTACACACTGACATACCCAAACAAATGCCTTTATGCTAGCATGCAGAGTGAGTGAATGTCCATTCTGGTAATCATGAAAATTAGGCATAACTAATTATGTAGTTAGCTAGAAGTAGTAGAGAAGAAAGATTGTAGAAGTGAAACATTGTATAATGATGAATCAGATAAAAGAGGTATGGGGGCCCCAATGGGGCCCCAGCCAGACACTGCATGGCACACAACCATTCCAACACTGGCTGAGAAAGGATGGAAACATGCTTCACTTCACTTCACTACAGTTATATCACATCAACTGAAGAGTTTGGGTTTGTGGGAAATTGAAGAGGAATTGGTCAAGGTAAAACTGAGAAATTGGGGCAGGTGGGGGGGAGAATGACATTTTTGCTGAAATGTCATATTTAGCTAGGTTAGGAAGGATGTCTGTGTGGAAGGTCCCCATCCTTTCAGGGTTAAAATGAATCATTGTGTATTTATTTCTGTATTCTTATTATATAACACCTTGCAATGAAATTTGTTATTTGAAATTATTAAATGTTGTTTTCCTGTAAAAATTTTATTCCATTAGTTTAATTGTCTGTAACAAGTAAATAAGTCTACTTATGATAACAGGTACCACTTGAAGGATGTCATTGTTGGTAAAATCTACTTCCTTCTGGTGCGCATCAAGATCAAACACATGGAAATTGCTATTATCAAGAGAGAAACTACTGGATCTGGTTAGTGTTGTGTTTTATTTGTAATGTGTTCATAAACTATAAACTTATTATTAATGGAAATTGCTGACCTCACCACCTGACACTAGTACACCTATTCCACTGAAGCACATGGTACATTATTGGTGGTGAAGTCATTGTAGCCAGTACTAAATTTATTTTCTGTAATATTTCATTACCATATGTTTTACTCCAATTATTCCTGATGAAAGATAGGCTTATTTATTTGTCTCCTTTCTATTTGGTAATTCATATCTAGCCAGGTGTTTGTTTCCTTGAGAACAAGTAGGAGCTTGTTGCTGTGGTAATGCCTTGAACCATTTTAGTACTTGGATAAAAAAAAAAAATATCCAATAAATTACACTGAAAAACATATTTGTGAATTGATTACAATTAAAAATTCTTTCAAGATTTCTTTTTCTTACTTGCACTAGAATGATGAAAGAAATGCACAAGACTTTTTTCATTCCATTATCCTTATTTTGTCAACCACTCTAATGCAAGAGTTTACCCCTTTTCTCAACCATTCATTCCTTTGTTTTGTAAATTCTGAAACTCCCTGCCTGTCTTTGTATTTCCACCTTCCAATGACTTGTACTTTTTCAAGAGAGAGATTTCAAGACACATGTCCTCTGGTTTTTTACTGTCCCATTTGACTCTGTATTGACCTAACTCTTCAGTGGGTCTTTCTATACTGCAATTTTTGTTGCCCTTCCTATATATATAAAAAAACTACATTTTCTTTATATATATATATATATATATATATATATATATATATATATATATATATATATATATATATATATATATATATATACTGTATACATATATATCATTAGTCATGTCAGTTTTTTTTTTTTTTTTTTTTTTTTTTCTCACATTTTGCTCAACATTTTCTGAAAATATTCTTGCAACTTAACAAGTCTTGACCTCATTCTTACATTTATGAAATTGAACAGTATGGGGAAAATATTTTTTATTTTTTATCCAACAAAATCAATTCAACAGGACCCAACACCTTTAATGAAAACGAAACTATTGCCAAGTATGAAATCATGGATGGAGCTCCAGTGCGAGGAGAGAGCATCCCCATAAGGGTGTTCCTGGCTGGCTATGACCTCACACCCACCATGCGGGACATCAACAAAAAGTTTTCTGTACGGTATCATCTCAACTTGGTGCTGGTGGATGAGGAGGAACGCCGCTATTTTAAGCAACAGGTGTGGCATTCACTATTATGTGTAATATTTTCTGAACACTAAACCAAAGTATGATTGAAAAAAAGTGTAAACTTACAGTAAATTTGAGATGAGGAGGGTTGCAGTTATACCTTGTTTATATGTGTATTCTGTTATATTCATATGGGTCTTGGTGGTAAAGTGATCAGTGTACTTATCTCACTGTTTGGAGATGCCTAGTTTGATTTTCAGGCCAGACAGAGGCAATTTGTGCAGCTAGTCTTCTTTCACTATATAGCCAATGTTTACTTCTTATCAATGACTAGGTGCATGATGTAAGCTGAGGAGTTTTGACTTTGCTTCTTGGCAGGGACAGGAGACTAGCAATTGTACCAACATATGAATGTATATGTTGTATGTATGAATGTGTGTAGGTAGTTTTTCTAGTAGACCAGAAATAGTCAATGCCACATTACAAATGGTAAAACAAGGATAAATATAAAAACAATGAAAATTACATTTTTATTATTATCTGTTCTTGCAGATAATGAAGATTTTACTTATTAGATATTATTGTCTTTAGTTACATTTGATAGGCAGAGGATGGAAACTTCAGTCATTGAATTTAAATTTATGTACGGAAAAATGAAGTTGTTGATGAATCTGGCAGTGATTTGGAGAGCAAAATGTTTTAGATAGTAGTGAGTGATGAAATAAGAGTTGAGTTTTAGAGAACAATTATTTGAGTATGATACTACCACTATACTGTCCATAGAGACATGGATGAGGTTAAACTGTCACTTTATGCTTATATTTAATGTGCTCTATATTGTTCTCCTTCAGGAAATCACACTGTGGCGCAAGGGTGAAAGGATGAGACGTCCTCTTCAACAGCAGCTAATGGCCCAACAGACCATATCACAGAAAAACCAGCAGAGCTCATTTCCACAGTCACATCCACAAGGCCAGCCACCTGAGTTTGTAAGTTGACTCACTATCAAATTGCTCATCTTTGTTGATGTGTGCCATTCATCATACATACTTAACCCTCTGTTATCTCGCCTTCCACTATCATATTTTACTGGTATCGCGTTTACTTAAAAAGCTGCACATATTTCTATATCATGCAGGGAATTACTGCTATCACGCCCCCATCATTCATAAACTTCCAGGTTATGATGTCATGTGATAGTTGTTTCTCTATATGTTTTTATAGTTCTTCACATATCTCCCCAATCTACCCATCCACCTAAGCTCTTAATCATCCACAATGAGGTATGGCATTTAAGGGCATATAGGTTGCACTTTTTCCAGTACTTTTACCTATCCTAACTGCATGTATCATGATTTTATTACTGGTATTATTATCATTACCAGTTTTATCACTTTAAAACCAATTATCAGAAAAGTGAAAGTAATCTAACCTGTGAGGCTGTTACGCATGTTTATAAATATCAGCTGATCGCCACTCTGACTCAATGCCATCTAGCGGTGAGGAGGAACAACAAGTTCATGATCATAGCAAAACACATCAACACCCTCACCATTATGGTAAAAGGAGGAAAAATGTAGTTCTTCACATATTTCCCCAATCTACCCATCCACCATAGCTCATAATTGTCCACAATGAGGTACTAAATTTGATGGCATATACAGTTTGTGCAAAAAGTTACTGCCCCAATAGTTTTTGGTTACACATTTCATGTCAGATTCTCCCCCCCCCAAAAAAATACAAGTTCTAACTCCACCCAATACTTAGTACTTTATTGCATTTCCTTTTTCTTGATCACTTCTCTGAGACGTTTTGGCATACTGTCAGTTGAATTTTTAAATGTCTCAGGCTTGAAGTCTGCCCAACAATTATGAAGCTCTTTTTCCAGCTTGGAGAGTGTGGAGGTGTCATGGCTTCATAATTTGGCCTTATTTACAGCCCATAAATTCTCTATTGGAGAAATATCTGGTAGATTGCCAGGCCAATCTTTTATGATATTGATTTCACAATTATCTAGCCATTCTTTGACAATTTTAGCAGTATGAGCTATCCTGTTGAAAAATCTCACCTCTGGTTTTCTCAAATGATGACTCAAGATTATTCATTAAGAGTTCCAAATACACTTCTTTAGTGGTAGTGTTTTCAGGGAACACAACAAGATTACCAAGACCATTGAAAGTAAAACATCCCCAAACCATTAAACTCTGAGGGTGTTTGGTGGTTTCTTGAGTGTAGCAGGGATCATCAGGATCAGAGCCTGGGTGCATGTACACTCTGTTAGATGTTGTACAACTCACATAGAAAGTGCTCTCATCAGACTACACCACTGTACACTACTAATCTAAGATTCAAACTTTTTTTTTTTTTTTTTTTTTTTTTTCCTCAAACTGGATCCTTTTCTTTCTCAGTGAGTCACTTATAAGTGGCTTTTTCTTCGCCCGGTAACTGCGGTACCCAAGGTCACGGTGCAAAATATCATGAACAATACTGAGAGAGACACCAGCTAATAAGTCATGATTCCCTTCCTTGATTTGGCATCCTGTAAGGCTGGGATTGACTTCCAACTGCTTCCTGAGAAGTGTTCTTGTCCTCTCAGGTACCTTACATGGTCTATCAAGTGGCTTTTGTGGGAGAGGTAAATTTTTGCCCCCACTAGCTTTGAATTTTTGTATGAGCTCCTGTACAGTACGGAGTTGAGTTTTTGGCTTTGTTCCAGGAAAAGAAATACAGTCAACTTGTAGTCACCGTGCCGCTCCCTAGACACAGTGACTTCACGCAGGCTACCTTTTTCCAGTACTTTTACTTATCCTAACTGCAGGTATCATTATTTTATTGCTGGTATTATTATCATTACCAGTATTATTACTTTAAAGAGAAATTATCAGAAAAGTGAAAGTAATCTAACCTGTGAGGCTGTGATGCATGTTTATAAATATTAGCTGATCGCCACTTTGACTCATTGCCATCTAGCAGTGAGGAGGAACAAGAAGTTCATAATCACAACAAAACACATCAACACCCTCACTATTATGGGCAGGTGGAAAAAAAATTGAGCTACACAATCTCCTGCAAACTACAAGTGATAGATTGTGCCATGGAACATGGCAATACAGGAGTAGCAAGGATTTTTGGCTCCACCTACAGAAAATATGGTGTGTGTGTGGCAACAGCAAGATGCATTTTATTCCTTTTGTTATAATGATTGCTATTATGATTGCTCTTGTTATGTTGTTATTATGATTCGTGATTAGTCAAGTTTTTTTTATAATGTATTACTTCTTTATTTTTATACTGTTATACGATATAAAAACTGGGCAAAATGTAAAAAAAAAATGACAGCTTGGAGGTCCTAGTGTCAATTTGAATTATTACCATAGGTTCATCACATCAGCTATCATGATTTCGGCCATTACACAGTGTTAGATTTACGAATTAGATGCAATAGCAGAGAGTTCAGTGTGTGTGTGTATATATATATATATATATATATATATATATATATATATATATATATATATATATATATATATATATATATATATATATATATACACACACACACTGTTGACCTTCACTAACTTGGACTAATAGGTGGAAAGCAAGGTCCAACAAACATGAATGTCCGACTTATACGAATTCCTCCTCACCCTCTCCACATGCACAGTAAAAAAAAAAAAAAAGAGAGAGAGAGAGAGAGAGAGTCCAGGCTATATTTATCTAATTTTTGGGAATTTAAAATTTTGGGATTACATTTGTCTCTCCAAAACCTTCAGATCCTAAATTACCAAATTACCAGGTGGTGTAGTTTATTTTTTGCTAATTAAATACCCTTCCTACCAGGAAGCCATTTTTTAATGTTTCGTGAGGTTGCAACAGCATGACTCTCACCCTACACAATTTGTGGCCAGGTGTCAGAAATAACGTCCTTACAGGCATAAATTTATGAGGATTAAAATCAGAAACTTCAAGAAGAGAAGACGAAAGAAACAAATAAACAAACGTATCATTGGGAGACAGCTGGACCTTGAATCTTCGTCTCCCGTCTCTCCTCCGTCACGTGTGTTATCTTCAAAACCCTCGCCTCACCCCATACCTCACTGCCACACTTCTAAACAATCTCTTTATCTCAAAAGACTGCTATTTTCTTTTCAAACAGTTTTTTCTCACCACCTTCATCATCACAACTATACATCACATAACTCTCACAATAACACTATTACAAAAGATTATGTTGAGGCAGAGGTATAAAGCTGGGCCAGACGAGTAATAAATATTTCACTGTATCATTATCTCACTTCAACACACTAATAACGAGAGAGTGTCCAGTTCAGAAGTAAAACAGCAGATTGCCATGACACTGCTGATGGCGCTTTCCTAACCCTCACGTATAGTGAATAAATAATAATGATATTATGGAGAGAAGCGGAGATCTGATGCATTGTCATCTTGTCATGCTCCAGGAAGTCACTATTGTATACACAAATCCTGTGTGAAAATTTCTTGTCAATCAGATGAATACAAATAGCAAAACAGGGATGAAATTATGAAAAATCTTTAGGAGTGAACATCTCGAAAAGTGTTTTTTTACACTTCAAAAACTTTCACAAAATCGATATAAACTCTGATTGACTTTTGTTTGGTATCATTTTAAACTACAACTAAAATGCAATTTTTAATTGGAATTAGATTTTTGATAATGTCAATAGAAAACAAAATACAGGAAAGAAAATAAAAAAGAATTTTAAACTTGGCAGAAAGTTCAACTGGGATTTTAGTCCCTGGGTTAGTCAGAGTCTGACTTATCACGAAATCCAAGTTATTATGGTCTGAGTTATCATATATATATATATATATATATATATATATATATATATATATATATATATATATATATATATATATACACACATACATACATACATACATACAGGCAACCCCTGCTTAACGAAGGGGTTACGTTCCTATAAAAACCCTTTGTTGAGCGAAACTTCGTTAAGCGAACCGATTATAACAAGTTTAACCCCTGACTTTAACTTCCATTGAGAGTAAGCAAAGTGAGAATGCATCATAGTACAGTGAAAGGTTTAATGAAAGCAAAAATTATGAAATTAAACATTTAGGCAGTTTAATTTAAGTCATTATAATGGACACTAATGTATGTATGTACGTAACTTTATAATGTTGTTGATCTTGAATTTATGAAGGGAGGGAGAGTGAAACGGAAAAGACACTAACCAGCAACCTGTGGAATGTAAACAAAGGGCGCATCATTATATCACATACAAAACTTATGTACCACATTTCCACAAGGCTTTCCATTTTATCCATTGTAGAGTCACGAGTTCAGGTGGTTCTTTTAGCTTGCAAGGAAGATATGGTCTCACCAGCCTTCTTAATAGAGTCTGCTGACTTGAAAATAGTAGAGACAGTAGATAGAGTCAAGATGGTGGTGAGCAATGCTATTAGTTTTCTCACCTCTCGTGTCTGTGAATAATATCCAGCTTCACTTCGAGAGTAAGAAACTTCCTGGTATTCTTAGGCGACATTGCAGGGCGTTTTGGTGGTAAGTTGAGTGAGGGAAGACGAGCTGCTGCTGATGCTGTTATTGTTTTGAACAGGGTGAGTGAGTGGTGCGCGTGTTGTCCACGAGAGACGCTGGTGTATACTAAAGCCTGTCGGCTTGCATGATACGGCGGGGCTTTCAAACTTGGAAAAAATTACCCAGATAAAACTTCGTTAAAGCGAGTTTGGTGTTCGTTAACCCTTTTGTTCCGGCGATCGTATATGAACGATTGCTTCAGTGCATTCATAGCGACGGCGATCGTTCCAGTAATCAAGAATTTTCACACCTCATGTTTGAGCTCCACGCGCGGTTTCTCGAGTCAGATGGCGAGTGGAAGTATCTGGCTTCTTTTTCCACCCGTATTGTTGCCACTAGCTCTGTATATTTAGGGGTAGCGAAGCTATTCTCCCATTCTGAGGCGACACTTGGCAACCCCAGTGATCCGCCGTGTCGAAAGCACCCTGATAAGAGCGAAGGGTTCATAACTCACTATGGAACAAGACAGATCATTTTTATTTAGCAGTGCTTCTGAACCTGACTACAGTGACAGTGATTATGAGGAAGAAACTGAAGAAAGCGAAGACAGCAGTAGTGAAGACTCGGAAAATGATTCAGAGGATCCACCTGTTTTCTCACAACAGAGAGAAGACAGAGATAGTGGTGATGGAGAACAGACTCCAAACATCATATTGAGAACCCAGAGTGGCTCACGGAGACGCAGGCGTGGCTCTCATGTTCTGGGAAGACGATCAAAGGGGTGTGTGTGTGTGTGAGAGAGAGAGAGAGAGAGAGAGAGAGATGATACCTACATGTTATTTGCTTGAAATTTGATATGAAAAGGGATGAAAGAATAGTCTCTCTCTCTCTCTCTCTCTCTCTCTCTCTCTCTCTCTCTCTCTCTCTCTCTCTCTCTCTCTCTCTCTCTCTCTCTCTCTCTCTCTCTCTCTCTCTCTCTCTCTCTCTCTCTCTCTCTCTCTCTCTCTCTCTCTCTCTCTCTCTCTCTCTCTCATTGGAAGTGTACAACTTTTCTTCCAAGATGAGAGAGAGAGAGAGTGTATGTGTGTGTGTGTGTGTGTGTGTGTGTGTGTGTGTGTGTGTGTGTGTGTGTGTGTGTGTGTGTGTGTGTGTGTGTGTGTGTGTGTGTGTATTTACCTAGTTGTATTTACCTAGTTGTAGTTTTACAGGGCCTGGGCTTTATGCTCGTGTGGCCCGTCTCCATATCTACACTTATCCAATCTTACTTTAAAAGTGTGCACACTCGTTGCAGACACTACTTCTTCATCTAAACTGTTCCACGTCTCAATACATCTCTGCGGAAACTATATTTTTAATATCTCTCAGACATCTTCCCTTTCTCAGCTTTTTACTATGCGATCTTGTGCTTGGTGTCATATTCTTCTCTCAGGATCAGTTTCTCATTATCCACTTGGTCCATTCCGTTGATCAATTTATAGACTTGTATCAGGTCTCCTCTCTCCTTCTTTGTTCCAAGGTTGGTAGATCCATAGCCTTTAGTCTCTCCTCATATGTCATCCCTTCAAGTTCTGGGACCATTCTTGTAGCCATTTTTGTAGCCTCTCCAATTTTCTTATGTGTTTCTTTTTATGAGGGGTCCACACTACTCCTGCATATTCCAATCTGGGTCTTATTATAGTATTTATCAATTTCTTCATCATTTCTTTGTCCATGTAGTGAAATGCTACTCCAATATTCCTCAGCAAATTATATGTTTCTCTAAAAATTCTATCAATATGGCTTACTGGTTGATTGTTTTCTTCCATCGTCACTCCTAAGTCCTTTTCCTTTTGACTTTCTCCAGTTCTACTCCATCTCCCATCTTATAGATTCCCACAGGTCGTCTTTCACTCTTTCCCATTTCCATGACATGGCTTTTGTTCACATTGAATTCCATTTCCCACTTCTTACTCCATTCCCAGATCTTATTTAGGTCTTCTTGCAGTATTTCACAATCCTCCTTTTGCTTTATAACTCTGCACAGTTTCGTATCATCCGCAAACAAATTTATGTAGCTGTTCACTCCTTCTGGCATGTCGTTAATATAAATGAGGAAAAGTACTGGTGCCAATACTGACCCCTGTGGCACTCCGCTTTCTACTGCTCTCCACTTGGACTTCACATCTTTAACTGTGTGTGTGTGTGTGTGTGTGCGGTGTCATCACTCACCGAGCTGTTTCTGCTTGACGGATCACACAGCGGGCAGAGGAGGAATCCTTGATAAGGCAATAACTAAACTTTCAGAGGTCACATCAAGCTAGAAAGTACATCATTGTATTCAGAATAACAAAGAGAAAATAATTATTAGTATTCAAACAGTCTTCTGACAATTTCTAGGTTTACCATTTTTACCCGTCATGGGATATTGGAAAATAGTTTAATCACCGGAACATAAGGGTTAAATGAGCAGATGGTAGTAATATGAAACCTTCGTTGTAGCAAAATTTCGTTGTGTTAATCTTCGTTAAGCGGGGGTTGCCTGTATATATATATATATATATATATATATATATATATATATATATATATATATATATATATATATATATATATATATATATATATACACACACACACACACACACACACACACACACACACACACACACACACACACACACACACACACTGGAGCAGAGAAGGGAGAGAGGGGATCTCATACAAGTTTATAAATTGATAAACAGAATGGACCAAGTGGGCAATGAGTATCTGATCCTGAGAGAAGAATATGACAGTCGAAGCACAAGATCACATAGTAAGAAGCTGAGGAAGGGAAGATGTGTAAGAAATATTAAAAAGTATAGTTTCCCGCAAAGATGTGTTGATACGTGGAACAGTTTGAATGAAGAAGTAGTGTCTGCAACGAGTGTGCATAGTTTTAAAGTAAGATTGGATAAGTGTAGATATGGAGATGGAGCCACACAAGCATAAGGCCCAGGCCCTGTAAAATTACAACTAGGTAAATACACACACACGCCCGGTAGCTCAGTGGTTAGAGCGCTGGCTTCACAAGCCAGAGGACCGGGGTTCGATTCTCCGGCCGGGTGGAGATATTTGGGTGTGTCTCCTTTCATGTGTAGCCCCTGTTCACCTAGCAGTGAGTAGGTACAGGATGTAAATCGAGGAGTTGTGACCTTGTTGTCCCGGTGTGTGGTGTGTGCCTGGTCTCAGGCCTATCCAAAGATCGGAAATAATGAGCTCTGAACTCGTTCAGTAGGGTAACGCCTGGCTGTCTCGTCAGAGACTGCAGCAGATCAAACAGTGAACACACACACACACACACACACACACACACCGCTCAGCCCTCTGCTATAATGCCTAGGTAGTGCATGTGTCACATCACTGTTTGATAGCTGAAGTGAAAAACCTATGCTAATAATTCAAATTGGCACTAAAACCTCCAAACTCTCTTTTTTATGCCCAGTTTTTATACCATATAATAATATAAAAATGAAGAAATATTATAATATAAAACAAATAATCGAAAATCATAACAACATACATTTTAAAGCATTTAATTTAGTGTATTTGATAGCATATAGAATACATGGGTATAAGACTTACCCATTTCACTAAGTCATATTCAGGGAAAAAAAGTTTTTAGTGTATTTAGGCATATACTGTTGCAAGCAATTTAGCTGCACTTTACAGTAAAACCTCAGCTCACGACCATAATTCGTTCCCAAATCCTGTTCGTCACCTGATTTGTTCGTCCCCTGAATCAATTTTTCCCACAAAACAGCAAGGAATAGATATGTTGAAGTAAGGAGAACAGCACAGAAGGGATATGAACAGAGGGTGGTGGAAAACTGTGATAGTAACCCAAAAATGTTTTACAAATTCATAAATGGAAAACTAAATATAAGGGAGGTAATAGTAAAGGTAAAAAAATGGGGAAGAAGTATATGAGGATGCTGGAGATATAGCTGAAATTTTGAACGACAACTTTTGCAAGGTGTTTACAAAGGAGGAGCATTTTATGGGAGGAAGGCCTACAGAAATAAAGCAAATGCAAGACATCATGGTTACTAAGGAAGATGTAAGGAAAATTATAAGTAATCTGGATATTAATAAATCAATGGGGCCTGACTTTAATGCCATAAAGGCAACCCCCACTTAGCAAACAGGTTACATTCTTAAAAAAAACATTTGTTGTTCGAATTTTCATTAAGCGAACCAATTATAACAAGTTTGACCTCTGACTTGAATTTCCATTGAGAGTAAACAAAGTGAGAGTGCATCATAATACCATAAAAGGTTTAATGAAAGTAAAAATTATGAAGTTAAACATGTAACAGTTTAATTTAAGACTAAGTCATTATAATGTACACTAATGTATGTATGCAAATAACTTTATAATGATGATGATCTCAAATTTATGAAGGGAGGGAGAGTGGAGCAGGAAAGACGCTAGCTGGCAACCTATGGAATGTAAACAAAAGGATGCATCATTGTACTGCATACAAAACTTATATACCATGTTTCCACAAGCCTTTCCATTTTATCCATTGCAGAGTCACGAGTTCAAGTGGTTCTTTTAGCTTGCAAGGAAGATACAGTCTCACCAGCCTTCTTAATAGAGTCTGCTAACTTGAAAATAGTAGAGACAGTAGATGGAGTCAAGATGGTGGCGAGTAATGCTATTAGTTTTCTAGCCTCGTGTCTGTGAATAATATCCAGCTTCACTTCGAGAGTAAGAGACTTCCTGGTCTTCTTAGCAACGCTAGACGACATTGCAGGGTTGGTTGCAGGGTGTTTTGGTGGCATGTTGAGCGTGAGATGACGAACTGGTGCTGGATCCTGTTTTTGTTTTGAACTAAGAACGGAGAAGGGTATGGGGTGAGTGGTGCGCATTTTGTCCACGAGAGGCGCCTGTCGGCTTGCGTGATACAGCAGGGCCTTCAAACTTGGAAAAAATTACCTGGATAAAATTCCGTTAAAGCGAGTTTGATGTTCGTTATACAAGCAGATGGTAGTAAAAGGAAACATTCGTTGTAGTGAAATTTCGTTGAGTGAATGTTCGTTAAGGGGGGGGTCACCTGTGTGTATATGTATATATATATATATATATATATATATATATATATATATATATATATATATATATATATATATATATATATATATATATATATATATATATATATATATATAATACCTGAATTGAATGTGCGTGTGTTTGTATGTAAATATATATATATATATATATATATATATATATATATATATATATATATATATATATATATATATGTATGTGTATATATTTATTTATTTATTTATTTATTTATTTATATATTTATTAGTTTATTTATTTATTTATTTATTTATTTTCATTTATTTTCTTTCTTTGAGACAAATTTATGGATGAGGATAATGGAATTAGGTAGATGTGTTCCTGCAGGGACTGCCATATGTAGGCCTGGCAGCCTCCTGCTGCTTACCTCATTTTCTTGTGTTTTTATTTTCATCTGTTTATTTCTTTGTTTTAATTGTTTTTAAGGCGCCTGCAATGCAATCTACTGGTGCTGAGCCTCCGTCCCCACAACAGTCACAGTCTCCCATGCATGAGGAGGCTCCAGAGCAGCTTCCTCCAGCCAAACCATCACCACAGTCACACACAAGACATCAACACACCACTGCTACCCCTCAACCCAAACCTCAGCTTGAGGTAAGATAAATATATTTTATTCTACAGTAGGTAAAACTTCCAAGTTAGAAGTATTTGTTATTATTGTAGAACACTAATGAAACTGAATCAAAATTATACGGCCACACAAGATGGAATTAAGATTCATACACTGAAATTGATCATATAGATAAGAATAAATGATGTACTGTACACACACACACACACACACACACATACATGCACATACTCACATGCACACACATGCACTCACTTGCACATGCACACGTGCAAAGTGTTAGGTAAAGAGTCCAAGTGAATTTTAAAGAGCAGGGATATAATGTTTGGAGGAGAGACAGGAGGGGAAAAGCAGGAAGAGGAGTATTGATAATGACTTGAGAGGATATATACATGGAGGAGGTACAGTATGGAGATGGACCAGCAGAGGTTTTAAGCATTACAATTAGGACCAGTGAAAGGGAAAAAAAGGAGTATCATAGTAACGTATGTGCCACTGAAGACTGATACATGGAGGCTTGACATACATAAGGAAATGCAAAGGGAAGTGCTTAATTGCCTGGACAATATGTTAAGGAAGAACAGAAGACTGCTACTTGTTAGAGATCAAAACTACAAACATTAAATTGGGAAGAAATGGATGCAAATAGTCATGCTGGATATTGGAGGAAGGAAGTGTTACAACTGGCAATGATAAACACATTGGACCAATGGGTGAAGGACTATACAAGATAAAGAGGGGAAGAAGGGCCATCTGTGCTGGAATTGGTATTCACAAAAAAAAAATAGAGCCTTGTCCAACCATCTAATATCATAGCCCAATGGGAAAAAGTGATAATGTGGTCCTAGAAATTGAATTACAGGATCAGAAAATTTTGAAATGCAATGGGGGGCACAAATAAAAAAGACGGAATCACACTTAAGTCAAATTTTGGAGTATTAAGAAGTTACCTTGATAGTATGGATTGGAAGGAAACCATGCAAGACAAGACAGTCCAAGAGATGTATGAAATATTCCTAGACAAGAGATATTTTCCTGAATACAGAGTAAAAGAGAACAAACATACTTGGTATAATGCTCTATGTGCAAAAGCTAAAAAGTATAAAGATGTAGCTTGGAAAAAATTAAGAAAGCAACAAAATAAAGTAAACATGAAGCAGTACAAAGAGGCACAAAACGAATACATTAGAATAAGAAAGAAGGAGAGAAATTTTGAAAAGGATGTAGTGAAGAGATGTGAAAAGGAATCCCAGCTTTTTTTTTAAGATAGTGAAATGAAGACAATAAGAGACATCCCATGAAGCTGGAGCACAATTATTAGTGGCATACCATAGGGTTCGGTGCTGGCACCAGTTATGCTCCAGGTATATATTAACAGTATACAAGAGGGTTTGAGTAGCTACATAAATTTGTTTGCAGACAATGTAAGACTTTTGAGAGTAAGAAGGAATATTGGAGACTATATGGAATTGCAGAAAGATATTGACAAGATAAAGGAATGGAGCCAAAGGTGGAAATTAGATTTATTACCAGGAAATGCCATGTAATAGAAATGGGTAAAAAGTAATAGAACACTTCAGTGGGAATATAAAATGAGAGAAGAGATTATGATGAAAAGGAGTGAAAAGAAAGACCTGGGAGTAATTATACAAGACACCCTGACTGGAAAGACACATAAATGGACTATTTTCTTTAACATACAAGACACTAACTAACATCAGGGTGGCATTCAATTACATGGATAAGAGTATGATGGAAAAGATCATAACCATTATGATAAGATCTAGACTAGAATATGCCACTATAAAGATGATCCCAGAAATAAAGGATCTTCCCTATGAAGAAAGACTGAAGGAAATGGAATTACTAACTTTGAAGGATGGATGAGAAAGAGGAGACCTAATAATGATGTATAAGTTAGTAAACCGTATGGAAAAGATAGATAGACAAGACTTGGTATCACTGATGGAGGATGGAGGTAGACTAACAAGAAGACATTCCAAGAAGATCATAAAATGTCAGTGTCTGAGGAACATTAAGAAGTTCAGTTTTCCACATAGGATGATTGACATCTAGAATGGATTGAGTGAAGAAATTGTAGCAGCAGAAAGTGTGCACAGATTTAAGGAAATGTTGAATAAATGTAGATATGGAGACAGGTCACTCTGAGCCCCAACTAGGTAAATACACCATGTAGTGCAGTGGTTAGCACACTCAGCTCATTCCATGTTTTTAGTTGTGAGGCAATATGTAGTCCCTGTTCACCTAACAGCAAATAGGTATGGGATATAACATGAGGGAATGTGGCCTGACTGTCCCCTATGTTTAGTATGTGAGTGATCTCAGTCTTACCCAAAGATTGGTCATTACAAGCTTTAAGTTCTTTCTGAAGTGAATGGCTGGTTGGGTGACCAGCATACAACCATAGTTGAATAACACACACATGTCCTTGATATACTGACAGTGGTTAGGTTAAGTTAGGTTAGGTTAGGTTAGGCAGTGGTTATTAATGTTATAGCCTTACCAGAAATACTATCAAAAGTCAGGCTTATATTTTAGCTATTGACAGTTATGAAAAGCAAAACTGCTATGTTCTCTTAGTGTTTTTGAAAGCTGTTAGAAGCTGGCCATTTTTCAAGCAATCTTCAAATAGCCAAGGATTTTTTTAAATGCTTCTCTTTATTTCTCTTTAACATCAAGTGCATAAAGGATTGCTGGGGACAGTATATTCCTTACTGGTACTAATAGCCATGATCATTAAAAAGATGATTATGATTATTTCATTTTTTTTAGGAGAAGTAAATGTAAAGCAGTCTCATTACTAATTACTTGAGGATATTGAAATTTGTGTTGTACTCATTTGCTCTAAGGAATTGATTAGTTTCAATTTAATTGGTTCCTTATTATATTTCCCAGCTCCCCTCTTAGGGGGTCAGCCTTTGTCATGTGAAACCCTGTCATGGTCATTCCCTCAAAGAGAGTTCCTTGGAATTGATAATTGATAAATGTAGATAGATCAATAGATATAGAGAAGTGGCACATAGTGTGATTGGTGAAGTTACGGGGAACTCTTAGAATTGTCAGCATGGTGAAATAATCCTATTGTGGAGATGTGGGAGATTTCATCAATGTATTCCCATTTAACATAAATCACTTTGTTGTCTGGGTACCTTTGAGGTCTATTGTGAGCAATGAAGAAATCATTGACATCCTACTCTTGTTAGGTCTGGATGCAAATAACCATGATGGGAAGAAACAGTTGATGAAATCTGTTAACTCTATACCAGAAATATTTGTTATTTAACTTTGTACTTGAGATATATGTGCTTTGTGTGGCAATTGATTGATTGAATAAGGAGCTTGTTAGCATGTGTGTTCTCTATGTTTGGAAGCATGATGTAAAATCTGAAATGTCCATACTTTATAATGATGTACTTCATTATTATTTGATGAAGTACTGATATTCATTATCTTTTGCATTATGAAGTGAATATGCCTTGGGATACAGCACTACTAGATCAAGTATCTGTTCAGCTGTTAGAATTATGTGTTTGGAACATGGCAAGTCCACTCATCTTGTGCCATCCCACACCACAATGCATCAGTCTCAAACACACCTCAGTTTGGTGAGGCTGTATGTCTATTCTGTTTTGTGATTACAGCTGTATTGAGCTTGATTGTGTCATTCTTTGACTGTAGCTAGTGCTTTTAAGTACACGCAACTCTCCACTATTGCACCTAATTGGTACATCGATCACTGCGCGATTGCTGAAATTGTGGTAGCAGAGGTGAAGAACCTATAGTAATACAGTGGAGACTCAGTACTCAAACTTAATTTGTTCCAAACGGTTGTTCAAGTATCAAAAAGTTTGACTGTCGGTACTTATAAATCAGGTAATTTGTTCTGATCTTAGCAAAACCTAAAGTTATAAAAAATTTTCATGCAATATTTTTATAATTTGTATTTGTACATATCGTAAGTGAAGGTTGATGATGGATAATGTAGAAGAGCATGATTTTAAGTGAAATTTTATCCTCACTACATGTGGCTGAGAATAAGAAAGATGACTCTGCCAGCCAAGCAAAATGTAAGATGACTTCTTACCCACCAATCATCCATCATTCACAGTGCAGCAGTCAAGGCCATGCTCTAGATTTGTCACACATCTTATAGGTGGCTTTTTCTGGATTATTATTAGTTTTTAATTCTCAGCCAGTTGTTTTACAACTGCCACCATTAGTTGAAGTCATAGTGAGTACAGAAACAAATATTTCAAGATAACCAGGAAGTGTGGGGATAACAAGGTTAAGTAGAAAAAAACTATTATGAGAAAGAGAAAAAAGGGTTATGCTGAGGCTTACACAAGAATGGCTGTCATCAACAACCTGCACATAAAATTGGGGACCCACTTCCACGTGTAGGAAATGCTCACATGATTATAGTGGGTGGAAGGAAGTTTAGATGCACTGACTATCTTGTATCACATATGTACTCTAGTGATTGCAAGTGTAATAGGATAAAAGATGTCATGTGTTGCATACCTTGAAATGCTCTATTGAGAATTATGGCACTGCAGTGGAAGTGTGTTGCACAGCTTCTTTTTCAGCTTCATAGTACAAGTTCATTGTCTTTAAAAGTAATATTTTTCTTGAAAAGTCCGCTTAATAATTTTCTTTAAAATAAAGAATTCTTACCTGAATAATATTTTCATTAGTTGATTTTTCATTATGGTTATTTTCTTTTAATTTGTATCGAAAATTATTACACTGTGTAAGTACATATACAATGTGTTCTATGTTATCCATGAATGAACAAGTATTCATAGTATTTTTCATTATTGGTATTGTATTAAGGAAAAACAGTTTGATAGACACCCCCTCCCCCTTTCTGGCACTAGATGCTTCATATCTGTCATGTGATAATCCATGTTTATCTATATACCAAGCTGGCAATGTCTACATAGATTAGGTAGCCAAGATAAGGTATCATCCCCTGTACACACACACACACACACACACACACACACACACACACACACACACACACACACACACACACACACACACACACGCACGCGCCCGCTATCTCAGTGGTTAGATCGCTGGCTTCACAAGCCAGAGGACCGGGGTTCGATTCCCCAGCTGGGTGGATATATTTGGGTGTGTCTCCTTTCACGTGTAGCCCCTGTTCACCTAGCAGTGAGTAGGTACGGGATGTAAATCAAGGAGTTGTGACCTTGTTGTCCCGGTGTGTGGTGTGTGCCTGGTCTCAGGTCTATCCGAAGATCGGAAATAATGAGCTCTGAGCTCGTTCTGTAGGGTAACGTCTGGCTGTCTCGTCAGAGACTGCAGCAGATCAAACAGTGAAACACACACACACACACACACACACACACACACACACACACACACACACACACACACACCATTGTTGAAGATGAAAATACTTTATCTAGGCACTTACAATTACTTAGGAAATATTCACATGAATTTATCACTTAGCCTCCAGATGAAGATGTGTCAACTCCCAAGCTGCCCTCGCCACCCACGGAACCCCCCACCAGTATTGACTCTCCTGAGGAAGAGTTTGTGGAGGCTCAAGCAGGCTCACCCTCAGATGAAGAGGAACCAGAAGAAGAGGAGCAAGAAAGAGTCAAACCTTCTCCAGGAGTATCACAAGAGCCTGTTCCTGTCGCTCAGTAGTAGTCAATCAATTTCTGCCAGGTAGAGCTTAGTGTGGGAAGGGTGGGGTAGCCTAAGACAGTGACAGGGTTTAGACTGGCTTGTTTTAGTTATGGCCTTATCAATATGGGTTTATTTTGCACTGATACTTTGCTTTAAACCAGCCATAACTAAGACAGGTGTCCTCCCCATTGTACAGTGGTAAAGGGATATTATTCTAACCCTCCAGTAACATATTGTAGTCTTGGAAGGACGTAATGAATCCTATAAATCTTTTAATGGAGAATCTAAGCAAATTACATATTGTACATAGAAATGAAGATTTACCATACACATTTAATAGACTTCTATTAGTTCTTAATTTCTGTCAATTAATAAGAATTATTTGTGTTTATCTTTCCCTTCTCAAACTTCGAGCTGTCTCTTCCCTATGAGCAACTTATATTTTGTTCCCAGCAAATTTGCTTGCTTTAATGATCTAAGGCAATTCAGTTTAGGTTTAGAGAAAGATATTTAGAACTTATTTCATTATTTGTTATAGATTGCTCAATTTACATGAGCTTACTACAACTTACAACTTTCAGTTGCATGGTTAGTCTTATTTCAAAATTCTTATGCAGTTTGTTCCTGGAAATTATTATAGTGTACTCAAGATTTTCTATTACATAGATTTTGGCATGTGCTACTTGAGATTACTTGAAGGTCTAGATTTTCATTATATTTCCAGAGGAAAACATAATATGAAAAAAAATGCTGATTATTTTTATTTTTTTCTGTACCCAACTCATTTGATTGATTTTCTGTCATTAGCTACCTAAACATCTTTAGTCTGTCATACAAGATGATTATTAATTTCCTTTCCATTATCATAATTTTCAAAGATCTGATGATAAGTTTAGGTATTTGAAAATATTAATACAGTTGCCTTAAAAGTTGTGTTACAGTGTTATAAAAGTAGCATATATTTTTGGTGCAGTGCAGGGGTCAGTCACTTAGTTTATAACTGGGTGTGATTGCTGTGAATGTTGAATATTTGGTAAGTATTTTCATCACTCAGATGGTACCAGATGACTGTGGTAAAGTATCTATGCCCTTTAATGTGATTGTGAGTGACAAGAATTTCACTATCTTTGTCATGCTCAGACTTCATAACTTTTTCTGTATAAATTATTTTGTACATTTTCACATTAAATCTGAGGCTACAGAACCTTGGCCAGGTAGAAGAATATTGATCAGAGGGAAAAGATTGGATAAAGGCATGTGTGTTGTACTAATAATTATCTCATCAGGAAAATATCAACTGATTAATTTATAGAAATTGACAAAATTATAAGCCAGTAATTATTAAAACATGATCCTGTAATTCATTGGTATAGTTCCTTTCACTTTTACAAGAATATTACATCTTACTCTACTATTATGGATAGATGTGTCCTCTTCGAGACTTTTGAATGAATATATATATATATATATATATATATATATATATATATATATATATATATATATATATATATATATATATATATATATATATATTGTCATTCCACTTGTTTTGTTGATTTTCTTGTGGCTGCTACTTTCTGAATGAATGTTCTGTAACTCGCATGAACTATATTCATTGCATTTTTCTTTGGCAGTGGTAATCTTCCAATACATAAGAGTACACTGCCATATAGATTTTTTATTTAAGTATGATTTGATTCTTATTTATAGAGCAATAAAAAGACTGCTTAAGCAGTAAGAGATTTGTGAATGATTTTAATGTTCATCATCACCCTCCCTTTTTCATGCACTGAGTGAGATGGGAAAGAGATTAAAAGTCAGGAAAATAAAAATGGGAAAAAAATATTTTGACTCATGAATGCACCAAATATTGGTTGGTGTGCTTTTTCTCACATCCTGCACATATCCACTCTGTAGTTGCATTGAAACTTGAATCAGGTATGTGATTCATTATGAAGGCATTGCCTGAGGATATATATATATATATATATATATATATATATATATATATATATATATATATATATATATATA
>NC_059271.1:4612500-4630000 GCF_017591435.1 Portunus trituberculatus | reverse complement strand
GGTCAGCATCTGCCCAATGGAGAGTAGGCTGTCACACAGACCAAGGGACAGCCAGCCTCCAGCCCCGACTTTCCCCTGGCCAGTTTTCCCTGACCCACTGGCTTCCCGCTGCAGTGGTGGGGAAGGGTCTGTCTCTCCCCTCTCCACTCTGCAGTAGACAACCCCTGCTTCCTCATCCACCGTTGGAGTTACAGCATCCCCAGTCTCCTTCTGGCCTTCTTTTTGGCTGGGAGTTAGAGACCCACAGGCCCAGGCTGTCCACCCACTGGGCTAGCCTACACCTGGGCAGCCTCTGAGGTAGGGCAGGCCTCCTGTCCTGAGCTGGCCAGCCTCTTGAGACAGGGCCAGACTCTTGCCTAAGGCCAGGCTCAACCTGGCCATCCTCAGAGGAATGGTAAGTCTCCTGCCCATGGGCTGGTCTCCACCAAGCCAGCCTCATGGGTGGGGCTGGCCTCCTGCTCCACCTCAGGGATGGGGAATACCTGTTCCTCTGGGTGGCTGCGCATTCTCTTGCCATTGCAAAAGAGTACAGAACAGCCTTGCCTCTGCCCCTCATGGACAACCTGACCACTGGTCAGACAAAGGAACAAGGTGGCGTGGCGCCCTGCCATCATGCTCATGCTCCTCAAGCCTGCCAGAAAGTCTCTCAGGGTCATGTCCTGGCAGAAGACTATCTCGTCTACTGCTAGGAATTCCACCCTGATGGGTGTCCCCTGGTCCTTGGTGGGCAGTCTGTTCACCATCAGGCTGTCTGTTTGGTTTGACACAAGGGGCTTGGCCCCCCTCTCAGCCCCTTTTCAGAAGGTGAAGGATGTAAGCAAATTCCTAGCCCTTACTGCAACAGCTTGCTGTGTGAGAGGCAGAACAGTCTGACGGCATCCACACCGCTCTCACCCAGCTGGTTGAGTCTTGCCTTCACTGACACAATCCTCCCATACCAGGTTCAGTTGCCAGCCGGCAAGGGCTTCAGGTACATAGCCTGTGGCCTGATGCCTTGGGGTCACCTCAGGGTGATATTGCTGAGCCACTCCAGGGGGTCACAGAATTTTATTCTCTACCAATTGTCCAGTGTTGGTGTGTCTGGCATAATCCATAACTTCCTCCAGTGTTACAGCTGCTTCTTCTTGCACCTCTTCCTTCTGTCAGTCTGAAGGCATGCCCCAGGGTTCGGTCTTGAGTACATACTACCCTCTTTCTCCTGCCTCTTCATGGGCCACTGACCATGGCATTTACTTCTCTTGTTCCTGTGCTGCTTGCTTCCTCCCTTCTTATTTATGATACCCCTCTCGAGTACCATACATCAGGCAAGTTTCTTGGTCTTACATTTGACTTTCACCTCACTTAACACCAACATGTTCTCTCACTCAAGGGTACAAGCCTTCACCACCTCTGCCTCCTACACCTCCTACAGATCCTCTCATGTGTCTTGGGGTGCTGACCACAAGACTGCTTTCACTGCATGCCATGTTCATCTTTTCAGTCCTTGATTATGGCTGCCATGTCTATTCCTCTGTCTCCCCCTCTATCCTTCTGCAGCCTCCTTGACCATATCCATCACCTTGGTCTTCGCCTTGCTCTTGGTGTCTTCCGGTCTTGCCCTAGCTGTAGTAAGCTTGTATGCTGAATTTGACCTGCCCTTTCTTCCCCGTTGCCAAGCCCTCCTCTCTCTTTCCGTTGTTATGCCTGTTCCCTCCAATTCCCCCCACTCAGCTTTACACATTCATTCTTTTCTGTTCCTGGTCTTTGCCTCCCGGTCCCACTTACCTCTCTTCTTTTCCCTAGGTATGTATGTCTTCCTGTCTCATCATTCTTCCCCTTCCCTCAACCTGCTCCCATTCTTTATTTCCTCTACCCCTCTGTAGCTCTGGCATCCTCTTTCCCTTTGTTTGTCTGTCTTCCCTGCCTCCCCAAAGTCTGATACCCCTCCTTGAGTCCTTCACTCCCACTTCCTGGCTCACCTTCCTACTTATTCTGATAGATCAACATCTATACTAATGGTTCAAAGTCTGCCGCTGGCTCGGGCTGTGCTGTCCTTTTCCCAGATACCTTTTTCCGGTATTGTCTCCCTTTCAAGGCTAGTGTCTCTACTACAGAGCTGGTTGCAATACTTTATGTCCTCCGTCACATCCTCCACTTTCCTACTTCTTCTTGTACTATTTTTACTGACTCTTGGTCGTCCCACTCTCTTTCATCCTCTTTTCCTTTTCCTTATCCTCTTGTCCTCAACATCCAGGTTGTTACATTTTTATGTTCATCACAAAAGAGTTAGTTTTTGTTGGGTGCTTAGACATGTCAGAATCCCCAGTAATGATGCTGTTGATTCTTTGGCTCATGAAGCCTCTACCCCTCCTATTCTTCACCTCTTCTCACTGCCTGTTTCTAATTTTTTTTCCAGCTTTTTTGGTATTTTCTTTATACCCACTGGCAGTCCTTCTGGTCCACTCTTGCTTCTAATAAATTCCAAGCTGTCAAACCCTCTGTTTTCCCTTGGTCCAATTCATCTCATCCTACCAGACGCTGGGAGACTGCCCTGTTCTGCTTACATATATTTGTTGCATGGTTGTTGTATTCATGGCTGTCCCAAAATTGTACGACACTCCAGATGATAGCACGATAACCGACTGACAGAAGATGGTGGAACGATAGCATAACGAACCTACCACAACAATGTCTCATTATGCCACGGTGAACCACAATTGAAAATTGAGTCTTGGACAATAATAACACGATGAATACAAAAGTAAGTCAATAAAGATTTTGTAGGCCTCCACTGTGGCCATGAAGTGCAGCGTAATGGCCAAAACCTAGCCCATGTTCCAGTGCCTTCCTCTTATTTGTGTCCTGTCTACTTATTTGAAGTGTAATTCGCTGCAATATTTTGTTGAACATGGCGTGGTCGATCCATAAGTGATATCTGTAGTAATCAGGGCCTTGTTCTTGGAGATGTGGCAAAAGCTGGTGGTAGTGGCCATACTGTTCCCCCTGCGCAATCCACGACCTAACAAACCACCTATGGGCCTTCCTTCCTTCGCTTTTTTTTTTTATTTTTTTTTTATTTATTGTTGGTGAATATTGTGCAGGTGGGTCAAATTAGGTTGAATCTTGAGGTTGTTCATTAGCAGGCTATTCATTTCAAGTTCATCCGTGCAGCACTCATCGGTGTCCTGCTGGCGAGCTTTGGGAACGTGGCCAGGCATGTCCAGCAGGGAGTGGGTGGGGGGAGGCATGGGAAGGGCTATGTTGCATGGGATACGATGCTGTGACATCGGAGATGTTATTGTGGAACTGTGACGGCTATAAGTGGGCCCACAATGTATGCATAGGTGTGAATTCCAGAAAAAAAAAAATGGTCGTGTTGCTCTCCTGTTTGTTGGATGGCATCCGTGCAATTCGTTCAGGTGTCGTCCAGTGGTTGTCTATTGCCGTTAAACATCGTATTGTTATCGATGTACCTTCAAGTAACATTTCATCCTTATCGTGTAGTTCGTGTGGCTATGCTAGTGTCGTACTGGATTTATGAATGATCGAAAGCAATACGGTATATCGTTAGATGGTCATCCTATGCTCTTTGTAATCTTAGTAATATCGTGTGTTCATCCTACAACTGTAGTGTGACTGTCTGGTGGCTGTCGTGAGCCATGGGATTCGTCAGTTATCGTACAAAAGGTGCAAGTCATGCTCAATCATGCGGCGTTCGCCTCTCATCGTACTGTGTGGGACGCGGGCTTTAACTTTACTCATTTTCACTTGGTGTCCCGTTCCTCTACCCCCACTATGTCCCATTTGTGGGATCCTTTCCTCTCTTCCCCATCTTCTCCACTTTTGTGCCCCACCTTCGTTGCCCCTCGCCTTGTGGCCTTTCCCCACCTCTCTTCCCTGTCCCGTGTCCCTTGTCTTGCTGACGTCCTCACTGACTGTGTCCCCTTTCTTTTCTATCAATGTCTTTATGTACTTCCTCCTTATCATTGACATCCTTCATATGATCTAGCCCCTCTCAACCCCTCTCCCCCAGTGTGGAAAAGTTGGATGGTGGAGAAAAAAAAAGTTTTTTGTGCGGAAATCAGTAAGTAAATTAATGAGTGAGTGACTGAATCAATCATTCAGTCAGTCGGTGGGTGAAAAATGAATGAAGCTATGAGTGAATATGGGAATCACGAACCGAGTGAGAGAGCAAGTATAAAGTGAGTGAGTAAATGACGGCACATATGATGAAACGAATGATGTGTAAGAGAGAGAGAGAGAGAGAGAGAGAGAGTAACATGAATTCCTCGCCCTTCATAACAATTGCTCGTATGACTCAAGCATGAGGACCATGCGTCGATAATCGATATAGAATCAATCAATCAATCATAGGGGGCATACGCCGGGGGGCGCGTCGCCTCGCCTACCCTATGACGCCACTCCAGGCGGTCACGCCTCGCAAGTCTCCATGCAGGCTCCCTTACCATTCCAAGTAACTCCCAGCAGGAGGCATCGACTTGCCGCAGCCATGAGTTTTAAGGACGTCTTGGCTTCCATGCTGGGTTATTCCTTTCGGAGACAACCCGATATGCAGCTGCAGATCGGCTTCCGGGTACCATGCCACATGCCCATATAGTCGCAATTGGCGTTGACGGACTATGCTAGTAATAGGCCTCGAATCAGTCTCACGGAGCAATCGCTGATTTGATACAAAGTCGCACGCAAGGTAACTCAACTTCATGTTGAGATCATCTTGCCTCCAGCTCAAGACGCTCTAAACCTATTTTGGGATGATTTCTCATCTTAAGTCATGACGTCAAATACACACAAGTTGTATGTCTGTGCCTATACACCATATAAAATGCATTATATTTTCATATAAATTTTATGAAAGTAGACCATCTTTTCTTTATGTAAGAAGGAGAAACGGCCAAGGACAAAAAAAGAAAAAGAAAAAAGTGAATAGTAAAGAAGAAAAACAAACAAACCACTGAGATGCCGGTCCCTAAACAAGTTAAAAAGATAATTAATCAAAAGGGGATCCTAGGATGATAGTGGGAGTCATCAACTTTTTATTATTTTCTTATCTCATTTTGCGTGAAGAATCTATGAGTAACTAGTGCATGTAGTTTTGTGCAAAGGAAGACCTGATTGTATATATTTTCTTCTTATCATCATTATCATCATCATTGTCATCTTCATTATCATCATCATAATCATCATCCCCACCACCACCATCATCACTATATGTTATTACATTACTGTCCGTTTCAGGCAATGGGATCTTTTACGACTGTCATAACAATTGAAAAATGAATAAATGAATGAATGAATATATATAAAAAAAAGAATGTCGATATATAGATGAATCATATTGAACAAACAAGAAAGATATAAACTCAAATGTAGAGATCCTCAGTGCTGCAGGAAAAAAAAAGAAAATCAGGGAAATTTACCAACAATAATTGCGGTGATTAGCTATAAGGTTGGCGGGATGGGATGTAAGGCCAACAAAACAACACGGTAATGTCACTAGCGGGGTGGTAGGTGGGTGAGCACGCAGGCTTCCTGGCTTGTGTCACTGGAACATACAGTTAAAACCTCATTCATTTCCACTTCCTCGTTGTTTTGGCATGGGATCCTGTACTCGTTCAACTGAGTTTCGAGGTTCTTAGAGATGATGGCAGAGTTACAATAATCAATTAGTAAACAGAGAAAGGAGAAATAACCAGACGAAGATAAAAGTTTGAGCGTACGTAATATTTTCATTCATTCTCTCTCTCTCTCTCTCTCTCTCTCTCTCTCTCTCTCTCTCTCGTGAATGGGAATTGGTTAAAAGGAGGTGTGACGGCTTTTGTCTAGAGGCCGCTGACCTTCCCTCGACTGCTGACTCCTGGCCTATGGTTGCTTCCCTCTTGGCATATTAACGTTGGTTCACCAGGTCCCAGGAAGACTTGTTGCAGCTCTGTTTCTGAGCTCCTTTGCTTCTAGGACAGCGTAGTAATTTTCCTTACAATACCGTTAAAAATCAGCCAATCTTCAGGTCTTTTCTGCATCATCCTCATTCCTTATACTTCCCGTCAGGTGTAACGGGAGAAGCTGTGGGCGGGAGGTCACCGGGATAACCAGACTAATTGCCAAGTCATTGTGTGTGTGTGTGTGTGTGTGTGTGTGTGTGTGTGTGTGTGTGTGTGTGTGTGTGTGTGTGTGTGTGTGTATGTGTGTGAGTTATAAAGCCGTGGTTAGAAAATATATAGCTGAGGATAAAATCAATAAATTATAAGTAGAAATGCAGCATGTTGGCTTGTGAAAAATGTTAAAACTTTACTTATCACTACACACACACACACACACACACACATACGGTTCACAACTGATATTGCCAAGGTTCAAGTCCCGGAAGCAGCAAGGCAGATGGGCGAGCCTCTAAACGTTGAGCCATCTTATATATTCACCCATTATCAAGTAATTATATAGGAATATGAGTCCCAGTGTGTGGCATATGAGTGGTCTTGGTCTTTTCTCAATCGTGCTACAGCTGATAGTGTAAAATAATGACAGTCAGTAATAGCAAGGAACATTAAGGAGCATTTAGATAAACCTAACTCGATAAATCAGTCACAGCATGGGGGGGAAGTCTTGCCTTACGAACTTACTGACTTTTTTCAGTAAAGTTTACGGGGCGGAGGATAATGGAGATAGTTATGACATCCTATACCTGGACTTCAGTAAAGCGTTTGCCAAGGCACCCCATATAACAAAGGATTAACAGTGGTAGCCAATCTGTTCTGCTGGCATATATAGAGTGTGATGTTCAAAAGTGCTGATGCTGATGTGAGGATTGTTAGGCAGGACAGTGTTAGGTCTTGAAAATAAATAAATGAAATATGCTTTATATCAGAACGTCCGTGTTTGGGTCGCTATATAGTTTGTTGCCTTTCTGAGTGTGTCTTTGGTGACTTTGTTCTCTCTGGTTGTTTCAGCAGGCGATCGTGGGGAACACTGACGTTGATGGGTAGATATATTTTGCAGTGATGTATGTATGAATTAACATATCATATATCATAGAATATTATAGAATATTATAGAATAGATTTCTTTTCTTGCATAACAAAAAACATTAATTTAAGGAGAACAGAAATGCTTGCTAAGTACAAGTTTTTATGTAACATTCTGAAAACTTAGTACGGTTTTGATGATGAGATACAAATGTCCTCTAAAGCACTTCATTGTAGATACAGTGGTGTATTTATGTTCTTCGTAACCTGGAAAAGAATAAAAGCAGAAACCGAATCACGCTGTTATATGGATAGGTCAGTAATAAAAATAGATAAATGAGTAAATGAATAAACAAGTAAACAAACAAATAAACATATGAAGCATCTTTTTGTATAGCCATTGTACTGCGTGGGTTCATACAGTGCTTGGATAGAAGTGGAGGAGTGGAGTTTGAAAATAAGAATGTAGGACTTGGTAGAATTAATAGAAAGTGTAGACAAAGGCTGTGGAAATATTATAGGAACATAACACGAAACTGCAAGAGATTAATAAACACACACGTGGCAGTCAATGTATAATAGAAGGAAAAAAAAAAACTAACTTCCTAATACTTCTTAATGACTCTACACCAATATTTGATCAAGGAGTCTATTCTAGTCATGAGTGACGGTGATCCGGATGGTGGAACAAGCGATAGAACGCTGGTGTTTCATTAGCCTAGACAAGGGAGTGGTAAAGATTGGGTTGCTCTGATGGAAGAGATGTGCAGCCTCTAGAACTGAAGGCACAAGGATGACGTTTAGCATTCTCTGCTTTCGTACACCAACCAGCCTTCCTTACCTCATACAAAGGGGCGACACATGGTGATGTATAGGAGAGGGTCGAGGTATATTACCATCTCGCCGTTAATGCATTTAGTAGTATCGGTGAAGAGTTTCCGATATTCTTCATTCAGAACTATCCACGCTATATCGCACCCACACAGCAATGGGTTCTCTGTAAAAGAAAAAAATAAATAAATAAGATAATAAATAAATAGATAAATAAATTGATTAATTAATTAATAAATAAATAAACTAATTAATTAACTGATAAAAATAAGGAAAACAAAACAAAAAACATATGCCAGGATATGCGAAGTCGAAATATACAAAGTCCAGCCAAACGGTGGGGCTGACGAAGATATGTCATCAAATAAGAAAGATGCTCCTCGAAAAATTATCAGCCTGGATGTGTTTCCGAGACTGAAATCTCCAACTTCATATGCTAGGGACACCAAAAGGCCAAACCAATGTTGTAGCCTCAGGGGGTATGACGGTGCGGTAAGAAAATTAGGACCTCTTCAGTGGGAGCAACGGATTAACAGAATAAATAATAAAAAAAAAAAAAAATCACACACACATAGACGAAAGACAAAGAGCTGTAAGACTCACCAGACAAGTCGATGCGACCATAGGGAAGCCTTAGCTGATCAAAGATGTGCTGCCAGTGAAGCTGTTGCAGTTTCATAATCTCGTTCTTCGCCAATGACAGATGCGCGTTGCTAGCCAGACCTGGGGCGACCATGACGAAGACAAGACACGAGAGAGAGAGAGAGAGAGAGAGAGAGAGAGAGAGAGAGAGAGAGAGAGAGAGAGAGAGAGAGAGAGAGAGAGAATTACAATTATTAGGTATGACAAAAGAATTGTATTTAATTCTTGTGTGTGTGTGTGTGTGTGTGTGTGTGTAATTTTACCTCGGTCATCTGCTGGTCACCCAGCCAGTCTTCCCCATTACGGAGCGAGCTCAGAGCTCATAGACCGATCTTCGGGTAGGACTGAGACCACAACACACTCCACACACCGGGAAAGCGAGGCCACAACCCCTCGAGTTACATCCCGTACCTATTTACTGCTAGGTGAACAGGAGCTGCACATTAAGAGGCTTGCCCATTTGCCTCGCCGCACCGGGATTCGAACCGCGCATTCTCGATTGTGAGTCGAGCGTGCTAACCCCTACACTACGCGGTGTGTGTGTGTGTGTGTGTGTGTGTGTGTGTGTGTGTGTGTGTGTGTGTGTGTGTGTGTGTGTGTGTGTGTGTGTGTGTGTGTGTGTGTTTGTTTGTTTGTGTGTGTATGTGTGTCTATGTGTGTGTGTGAGTGTGTCTGTGTGCGTGTGTGTGTGTTTCACTGTTTGATCTGCTGCAGTCTCTGCCGAGACAGCCAGACGTTACCCTACGGAACGAGCTCAGAGCTCATTATTTCCGATCTTCGGATAGGCCTGAGACCAGGTACACACCACACACCGGGATAACAAGGTCACAACTCCTCGATTTACATCCCGTACCTACTCACTGCTAGGTGAACAGCACCTACACGTAAAAGGTGACACACCCAAATATCTGTGTGTGTGTAATTCACTGTTTGATCTGCTGCAGTCTCTGACGAGATAGCCAGACGTTACCCTACGGAACGAGCTCAGAGCTCATTATTTCCGATCTTGGGATAGGTCTGAGACCAGGCACACACCACACACCGGGACAACAAGGTGACAACTCCTCGATTTACATCCCGTACCTGCTCACTGCTAGGTGAACAGGGGCTACACGTGAAAGGAGACACACCCAAATATCTCCACCCGGCCGGGGAATCGAACCCCGGTCCTCTGGCTTGTGAAGCCAGCGCTCTAACCACTGAGCTACCGGGCCGTGTGTGTGTGTGTGTGTGTGTGTGTGTGTGTGTGTGTGTGTGAAAACACTTGGACTCACTCACCTATTATAGCGTCATGGCGGACCATAGTAATCTTATTGTTGGAAAAGTCAAGGAGGGTCATGGAAGCATTGGGTGTGACAATGACCCCGTCCTCCACCTCCTTCAGGTTGTTATCTGAGAAGTCCAGCACGCTCAGTTTGGTCGACGTAGTGAAAAGACCTCGCTCCAGCTTCTCCTGGCTGGTGTGTGATAAGATGATCTGCTCGAGTGAGGGAGTCTTAACAAATGCCTCTCCTTCAACCACCAGCGGCCTGTTTCCAGTCACATCTAGTAATTTCAAGACTGGTGACGCAAGCTGTGGGATAAGGCTGAGGTTGTTGTGGGCGAGGTGCAGAGCCATGAGACGCGTATACCTTTGCAAGGATCCGAAAGGAAATTGAGCGATTCTGTTCCCGTCCAGAGCGAGCATTGTCAGCGTCGATTTGGACTTATCAAAGGCGTACCCGTCAATAGCGATGATCTGTGTGCCAGTGATATTAACTCGCTGGAAGGTTGCCTCTCCAAAAGTGGACTTCTCGAGGGAATGGAGACGCTGATTCATTGGGTCATGGATAATCTTTAGCTCGTAAAAGTCAGGCGTCGGGAAATTAGCGGTGAAGCTTCTGGCTAACTCTATCTCGTCCTGCACGCCTGAGCAATCCATCACAAGTCCAAGGGGATCATCATCGAAGCACAGGCAGGGGTGAATCTCAGCAGGTAGTGGGCAGGAGGATTTTGTGACGGCACCCACACCGCCACCCATCACCAAACCTACCAGGAGAGGCATCATCACAGACTCCATCTTCACCGTGTTTACACTGCCGTTGCAGAGGACACGCTAGTGGGCTATAAAGGCGTCTCTTAGTCACCATGGAGCAGGTGTTTATCTAATCATCTAGTGCAGGAAACAGACAGGTGTTCTGTATAGTGTGAAGAGATGCAATACACTAACAGTAAGTTCTCATCTTTGTAACACACACACACACACACACACACACACACACACACAGGCACATGCATGCATGCATATATATATATATATATATATATATATATATATATATATATATATATATATATATATATATATATATATATATATATATATATTCCTCCTCCTCCTGATAAGGTTGATAATGTTGTCATTGTGGTCGTCGTCGTCGTCGTCGTCGTCGTCGTCGTTGTCGTTGTTGTTGTTGTTGCTGTTGTTGTTGGTTCTTCTTCTTCCTTCTTCTTCTTCTTATTATTATTATTATTACTATTATTATTAACTGGGTCCCTACGCTATGATTCTCTAAGGGCACCCACCCCAATTCATTCCAAAGGTCGACGAAACAGTGTAATCTTTGTTACCTACTCACTAATGGGATCAGCAATAGACTTGAGTCGTGTTCTGAGTCCATGAAAACGATGCGATCTCATTAACGCTTAGACTGGATGTTGGACTTACTTAGCGAGACACATCGGAGGACCCAGCTAGCATCTGTTATGGTCAGGATTGAAGTACTATAACAACAATGGTACTGTGTCACCATCAACAACAATAACAACAACAATAATAACAAGAACAACAACAATGATGATGATGATGATGATAATAATAATAATAATAATAATAATAATAATAATAATAATGATGTTTATAGCAATAATAATAATAATAATAATAATAATGATGTATTTTTGAGACCGTGGACAAACTTTGAGCTGATCCACGGACATATTTTTGCTTCACGGCATCACCAGTTGGTGGTATCACTATGCAGTTCATTATTCTTTGTACTTTTGATATTTATGTACCGTGCAAATTCCCGAGTCCAGACAGTTATTTCATAATGATAGTGATTCGTACCAAGAGGCTTCGGAACCTGTTGGTCGGAGGTGTAGTAACTTACCTATATCAAAATGAACCGAATACGTACTTGAATAGTGCTTCACGGGTTCACCTTTTTATAATACAATCATTTAGTAAACAAATTGATCACGAAACCTGCATTTGTAAGGAGTTTTGCATGTAGGAAACAAATAGGCTGTAGTATGTAGTGTTCTTTATATAACTGTTGCATGAATACCAAAGAAAAAAAGAAAATATGTAAAATATCAAATGTTCGAAGATCAGCTGATTCCATGACGTTGAGTAGGTGAATAATAATGGGTGATGGTAATATGTACGTAGCCTATATAAGATGGAAGTGTGTTTATGAAATTCTTTATATTAATTTACTAAATTATTTGGAGGAAAACGCTTATTGTCATTAGGATCAGCCGATATCATGACGTCACCACAACTCAGGCGTGGAGTGGTGACTGGTGAGCAGCGGCAGCCATTGAGAGGCTGACAGAGAAGGGATGCTTTGTGGTGTACGGTTTTGCTAGTTACGGACTGATCAAAATACCTCAGGGACTTCAATATAGTGGAGCAAGAACAACAAAAACCTTGTAGTGAAGATGAAAAGAATAGTGCAAGGAAAATAGTGTGTAATAAATAAGAAATGATGATAAACAATGTGAACAGTCTACATGAGCGGTGGAGACCGAGACACTGTCGAGCAGTTTCGTTGTATCTTCTATGTTCCTTTTCATTGATTTTATCGTTATATGTCGGAACATAAACTAACAAAACAGTGTTGATATGTTGTTTATGAAATACTTTGATGTAACATTACAATAAGTAATTTAAACTATAGGCTAACTAGAGGATTATAAGTGAAATGTTACGTTAGTGAGTGCAAATAGTCGGAAAGCCGCATCTCCATAGTAGATTTCACTATTTTATGAAATGATACGGTTATGATTTCTTGGCAAAACTAGAATGACTCGTGACAATGTGGGTGCACAAACTCTGGAAGTGAGAATGTTACACCTCGCCTAATACCTCGTACAGTAAAAATTAGCGCGTTGCATCAGCCTCGTGCAATATGGCTGATCTGATCTTCATTGGTGCCGCTGTATACTGCTGATACATCTCTCCGCCTCTCTCATCTTCATGTAAGGTAAATAAATACTGATTATAATGCAAGTTTCATATTTGATTGCAGGGACTGAATAATATTACCGTCTATGTGAATTTGCCAGCAAAATTATGAAGATGTGTATTTATCTTGACCTGAATGCCTGCCATGTGGCGCTAGTGACCATGGTATGGATCTCCAGATTTCTCTTTCGTCTGCTAGTCTCACCAGATTGTCCATTCATCTCCTTACTCTTCCAATAGATCCAGTCCAAAAACTTTATTGTCTATCTTCCTCTTGTTCACCCTCCATCCACTCTTTCCAGTAAGCATTGCCATTACAAACTGTCTTTTCTTAAGATGTAGACAAAAAATGTTAATTGCTCCATGTATGTTCTATAGCAAGAATCTTTTGGTACTTTTGCGTTAACACTTTCACATTCGTTATTTCAGGGTTCAGGACTTGCTTGTGATATTTCTTAATGAAACTATAGATTATCGATGAAACTTCTTAATGAAACTATAGAATATAAATGAAGTGTTACGTTTGAGGAGCAGAAAGGAAAAAAAATCTAACCTTTACTCGTTGAAATTAATATAACATGAGTGTATGTATTACATGCTGATGTCATTTAATTTGATACTTAGTACACACACACACACACACACTACACACCGCGTAGTGTAGTGGTTAGCACGCTCGACTCACAATAGAGATGGCCGGGTTCGAATCTCGGTAAGCGGCGAGGCAAATGGGCAAGTCTCTTAAATGTGTGGCCCCTGTTCACCCAGCAGTAAATAGGTACGGGATGTAACTCGAGGGGTTGTGGCCTCGCTTTCTCGGTGTGTGGAGTGTGTTGTGTTCTCAGTCCTTCCCGAAGATCGGTCTATGAGCTCTGAGCTCGCTCCGTAATGGGGAAGACTGGCTGGGTGACCAGCAGACGACCGAGGTGAATCACACACACACACACACACACACACACACACACACACACACACACACACACACACACATTGCCACTATAAATCATGTCTTATGAGAAGAGCATACCAAACGATCACACGCATAGTTCACCACATTAGAAGAAATTCATCAGTGACGTTTTCACACAGCTGTTGTGTAACATGAAACAAAACTGAACTATTAAGTGCAAGAAGAAATTATTTATAGTACTTGGCAAATTTTAAAGTATTTCTTGAAAGAAGACAATGTTTTGATATATTAAGGGATTATAAAGTGAGAACCTTCTCCATGTATTTCACCAAAGTAAATAAAGATGATATGTCGAGTCAAGTTTTGGTTCATTATGGGTTTATGGGTGTCATTCAATTTCAATATAAATGGCACCACATAAGCCCTTCCACTCACAATAAGCCTGAATTTAGGATAAAACTTAATCCTTGTTGTGCAGGTGATTCTTGGCTTGATTTTTTTTAATGTTTTAGGCCTATAGCGCCTGTAGGCACACTTGAAGCGCTGTTCAGCTTCCGTCCATTAGTGACGCAGGCAATTTTATTCATAGTGGTACCCATATTAGGGTCCATATCACCACCCAAGCTCATCTTGGGTGTAAAATAATTACACCACCTTGAACCTGGGTATCATGGTGACATGTAGGTAACTTTATATCCCTCGAGAAGTGACAGCTTCAAAGCGGTATGTGGTGGGATTCGAACCTACTCTTATGCATATCCCCACAGTCTACACAAGAATATATCTCATCTTACTACTCACCTTTACAATATTCCTACGAGTTATGCATTTTTGGTGGTGAAACAGGAACATTTAGACTGTAGCTATGGCGGATCGACTTAGGTTCTGCCTTCTCTTGAGATTTTTACTGTGATTCCAGTCACATCCTCTTCATCATGATCAACATTATTAAGTTCTTCTGATGCTGTATTAAGTATCATCTATGCCCTCTGACAAGAATGGAAATTGATCTAATGGTTGGAGGACCACCTTAGTTTCTCTTATTTCACTTGATAATGTATTAGATATGTCCTTTTGATATCAGGATTCGTCTGTGGAGTGGCACTGTCTTCGTGAATGATTCTTAGTATATCATATTGTGATGTTTTCATATTACTGGTCCTAATATTCCTAACTTTTACTACTATATCACTATCTTTAACTATTATCCTAAAGAGGCCAGTGTAAGCTGGTAGTAACTTTGAGGATGCCCCAGCACTAGGCACTCTGGAGACATAGAGTATCATAAGAACATAAGAACATAAGAAAAGAGGGAAGCTGCAAGAGGCCGCCAGGCCTATACGAGGCAGTCCCTGTGTGTTTAAGCTACCTAATTCCATCTATCATCCCCATCCATGAACTTATCTAACCTTCTTTCAAAGCTCCCTATTGACTCAGCCCTGACTACATGCCCACTGAGACTGTTCCACTCATCAACCACTCTGTTTGAAAACCAGTTTCTTCCCATTTCTTTCCTAAACCTGAATTTTTTACGTTTAAACCCATTATTTCTGGTTCTGTCTCCGCTACTGATCCTAAGAACTACATTCATGTCCCCTCTGTTAAAACCTTTATACCACTTCGATACTTCTGTCAGGTCTCCTCTTATCCTACGTCTCTCTAAGGAATGCAAATTAAGTTTATTCAGTCTCTCTTCATAGGGAATATCCCTCATTCCCTGTATCTTTTTAGTCATCCTCCTTAGCACTGACTCCAACAGAGCTATGTCCTTTCTAGAATGTGGGGAACAGAATAATTGTACCGCATAGTTAAGATGTGGCCTGCCCAGCGCCAAGTATAATTTTAGTGTTACTCCAGGAAGGACTCCTGCTTTTAACACTTTTAAAAATGAAACCTAATACTCTATTGCTTCCTTGTACCGAGATCGGAGCTAACTATGACTCCTAATAAATCTTTCTCATACTTGGAATTTCTTAGTGCTACGTTATCTATCGTGTACCTATTGCTTGGATTATCTCTACCTACGCTCAGTACCCTGCACTTGTTAATATTGAACTGTATCAGCCATCTATCTGTAAAATGTGCTTAACTGGGCTGATGGCTGAAATACCAGTATCGTCTGTTGTGCTCATGAAGTGCTTGTTGGCAATCCATTGTCTACCATAAAACCCGTGCTTTGTGTGAACTGTGGAAGTATTTGAAATGCAAACCTCATTGGTGTGTAATGTGGAATGTATAGCGTTGCTGATCATATTATCAATGTACTTGCCAGATACATATATTCATGTTGGCAATCCCACAAAAGGTTACCCAGTCTGCTTGCTTGAAGTTAAACTTGGGAGAGTGAGGGACAGGTAGGATGTTGTGGACATAAGAAATGCAGAAGCTTGCAGCTTGCTTCCAGGGGAGTCATCAACGTCGATGACTTCCTTATGGAGTATAGGTATTTGGCGAAAACAAAGATATATTGATGACAGATGCATTACCAGTCGAATCATCTACATATACATTGGAGACTCAATACTTGAACGTCTTAATAATCAAACTTTTCAATACTTGAACGCAAAACTGCGATTTAATACTCAACAAAATACCTGATAGTCCCACACACGTGGTTGTAATGTGTAAACAAAGGCTCCCTGGCCTCAATATATAATGTGGACATATCAATCCTCTTTAAGTCCTTATTCTTACCCACTATCAAACATTAAGTCTTGTTTTGATTAAGTTTTAACTGCTTGGATTCCATCCATCTACCAACATCATCCATAATAAGTTTTATCTTTCCTGCAACATTATCTACATTGTTCAAGGTCATGTAAAACTGTGTGTCATCAGCAAACAGTTTGAAGTCAATGTCATGTTTTCTTTGTATGTGTGATAGTTCAATAGTATATATATATATATATATATATATATATATATATATATATATATATATATATATATATATATATATATATATATATACAGAACAGAATAGGACTTAAAACACTGCCTTGGGGTACTCCTCTTTCTAAAATCTTCTTGTCTGAGAAAGATTTACCAACTTGAACACAGTATTGCCTGTTTGCAAGATAACTTTCTAAATATGTTAGTGCATCTCCATCAATACCGACAGACCTGCAATCTAAAAGAAGCAATCTGTGAACAACTGTGTCAAATGCTGCACTTAAGTCCAGTAAAATTAGCAAACCACATTTTCCTTCATCCATCAGGATTATCAGATCATTGATAACTGAGCATAAAGCTGTCTATAGTTCTAGTATTTAGTCTCCACTGTACCATTCTTTTAGACTGGGTGGAATCAAAACCTTTATGCTTTATTAACTCTTCTTCAAATGATTATCTTCAGCCTCTCTCATATCGTAGCAATGTTGAATCTCTTGCTGTCTTCGACCTCTATTTTCATGCTAACTCCTCTTCAGATCATGTTAACTGATCTAATGATTTGTTAGCTTCATGCCTCCCCCCCTCCCATGCCCTCGCTGTACAAGACCCTTGTAAGTGGTTCCTTTATGAGGATCGCTGCCCTTCATGCTGTTCAAACGGCAGCAAGTACCGCTGTATAAAATCCGCTAAGAACTGTCAGCCATTCAGAATCTCCTCATACTGCTGTGTTAGCCCAAACTTAGATAAAACTAGGCGATATATGGTTTCTCCAAAGGGAAAGCAACAGAGTGAGTACCTTTCTTGTTTCTTGACAAAAACATCAGAGATCGTCATTAATACTAAATATATACAACTTACAATATTGCATGGCAAAATAGTATTGGTATGCGCGTATTTATTTGTCTGAAGGGTACAAGTGTAAGAAGAAATGAAGAGGAAAAAGATGTGTGTTTTGTGCTTGTGAAGGAAAGCGAAAGAAGCTAGTATTAAGTAGACATAGTTTTCAGAAATGTGTAAAATGTGACTTGTACAGTA